>NC_056522.1:246831639-246832633 GCF_019175285.1 Sceloporus undulatus | reverse complement strand
TATAATAATGTGCTAATTCTTTAGCTAATACAGCTACGTCTGTACATAGGGTTCCCATAACTCGGCGGGGGGCGTGAATTTCCCGCTTTTGGACCGTCTGCACGGTCACGGTACGGTTTGCCCCCCGCCCCCGGGTTTGCCCCCGCCCCTGGGTTTTTTTATTGCGCCGCTATGGCGGCGCCTTTGGCTGCTCTTGTGGCTGCCACCGCCGCCACCACCATTGCAGCCGTTGCTGTGTGGCCAGCTGTGACTGCTCCTCTGGCCGCCGTCGCCGCCGTCGCCGCCGTCGCCGCAGCCTTAGCTGCCGCCGCGGTTGGGCTCCACAAGCCAGGCCTGCTGCCTGTGCTGAGCTCCGCGCGCCCACACTCACAAATCTTCCCAGGCGCGCTGGAGGACCACCTTCTATTGGCTGGCAGGCTGGGCCTGGCTGGCCAATAGCGGAACAGCTTGCCCCCTGCTTCAGTAGTCTATGACTGCTGGCAGGGGGCGGGGCTGTTCCAGCTCTCTGCCCCATTGGCCGCCCAGCTTAAAGAGGAGGAGCTCTCCTCTGTTTACTTCCTGGGCCGGCAAGGGACTGGAGCGGAGGGAGCCCCAGCCACAACAAAAGCGGCAGCAGCAGCAAAAGGGAAAGGAGAGGAACAAAGGAAGGCCTCTCTGAGCGGGGGTGTTTTTATCATCATCATCATCACCATCCAAAAGCCTAGCTGTGTGAGTGTGAGTGAGTTTGCAAAGGGACCTTTCACGTTTATTATCATCATCATCATTATCATCACCATCCAAAAGCCTAGCTGTGTGAGTGTGAGTGAGTTTGTAAAGGGACCTTTCACGTTTATTATCATCATCATCATCATCATCACCATCCAAAAGCCTAGCTGTGTGAGTGTGAGTGAGTTTGCAAAGGGACCTTTGACGTTCATTATTATCATCATCATCATCATCATCACCACCCAAAAGCCTAGCTGTGTGAGTGTGAGTGAGTTTGCAAAGGGACCTT
>NC_056522.1:246774103-246831614 GCF_019175285.1 Sceloporus undulatus | reverse complement strand
AATAAACGTGAAAGGTCCCTTTGCAAACTCACTCCACTCACACAGCTAGGCTTTTGGATGGTGATGATGATTAAAAACAACACCACCCCCACCCCCCCGCCCGAGAGCCTCTTTGGTCCTCTACTGTTCCCTTTTGCTGCGTTACCCCCCTCCCGCCACCGCTTTTGTTGTGGCTGGGGCTGCCCTCCGCTCCAGGCTTTGGCCGGCCCAGGAAGTAAACATAGGAGAGCTCCTCCTCTTTAAGCTGCCGGCCAATGGGCCAGAGCTGGAACAGCCCCGCCCCGCCAGCAGTCATAATTACTGAAGCAGGGGCGGCTGTTCCGCTATTGGTCAGCCAGGCCCAGCCTGCCGCCAATAGAAGGTGGTCCTCCCAGCGCGCCCGGAAGATTGTGAGTGTGGGGCGTGCGGAGGCGAGGGGCTCAGCACAGGCAGCAGGCCTGGCTTGTGGAGCCCAACCGCAGAGCAGCTAAGCCTGCGCGGCAGCGGCGGGACGGCCAGAGGAGCAGCCACCACAGCAGCAGGCCACACAGCGACGCTGGCATGGGGTGTGGCGGCGTGGCACACCAAAGAGCAAGCCAAAGGCACGCGCCATAGCGGTCCATAAAAACCCGGGGGCGGGGCAACCCCCGGCGGGGTGAAACCTGACGTTGACCGTGCAGACAGTCCAAAGCGGAAATTCCACGCCCCCGCTGGGTTATGGGAAGCCTAAACATAACAATCTTTAGACTTAAAAGGTGTAAAGCTTTTAGAAGGATCCTTCTGCCTCAAGCCATTGCCTAAACACCAATGGTGGTCCCACACCATTTGACACCTGGTGTAGGAGGCAGGACTTCTGGGGTCAGGACTCCTAGTGGCCAAACTTCCAGTGCGGGATGTCCTGTTTCTGGGGCTGAAGAAGCACCCACAACCCAGAGCACCCCACAGGGCTTAGGAACACCTCACAGCCCCGAAGTGCCCACATGAGCCCAAAGTTTGTTTCGTCAGGCTGAAGGAATGTGCGTGTGGGCCCAAAGATGCCTGCGTGGACTGAATTAGCATCTGTGGTGGTGCAGGGGCCAACTGGGTGTCACTCCCCCTTCTCAGGTATCACTTGTGTGCACATGCACAACACCCCCCCGCACCCTCCCAGTGATGCAACTGCCTAACATATTTGCTTCTCTTTTCCAAGAATGGGCCCTGCACCTGGGGGCAGCCTTGCCTGCCTGCTCAAAGTGAATGGTATCACAAGTCAGTCCACTTAAAATATAAATGTCTCCACTCAGACGAGTCGGGATGTCATTTTGCCAAGTTGAAGTCTAAGTCAAGTCATGGATGACTTGAGTCCTGACTGTAAGTCAAGTCAATTGACTCGAGACACATCACGGCTATCCTACTGGCCTAAAAGTAATACTAGTGAGGATTATAATAAGAAAAATTCAACAATAATCATCATAGATTGACATTATTTACAGGAATTTAATAAGATAATTAACAGGAATTCAGGTTTTGTTTTCCTCCAACAGAACATAGGGTCTTCAACATTCAAAAGATTGGCCAGAGAGTTAAACAGCCCATAGCTTGAGAGAATTGAGATCTGATGTTAAACATCAGTAGCAAACTAGTGCCCTTCCTTTATTTTTGATTACAACGTTTCCACAGATTTTGAAAGTTAATTTTAGACAAATGTATAGAAGGTGTGTTAAATGTATCCAGACTTTAGCAGTGATAGGATGGTTGCTCTAAGACCTGGGCATCACTTGCTGCTAGCCAGTTATGAATGGCTTTGCCTTAATCCTATTGATTTACTTAAATGTATAATCTGCCACTAATAACGGGTCATGATAGGATGATGGAATCCCAAACATCTGGAGGGTGCTAGTTGTCTAATCCCTGTTCTGAAAATCCTGGCTCATTTAGCCCTTAGCATGTTGTTGGCTGTAATTCCCACCACCCTAGCCAGCATAGCCCATGGATGAAGAATTTGGGCATTGCAGCCAACAGCATGTCCGAGGAGCTACAGTCCATCCCCCACCCCCCCCTACCAGTTAATCTTGGGCCATTCGTGTAAGGATTTTTTCTTCTTCTTTCTGTTCACTCCCAACCCGAGGAGAACTGTCCCAGCACTTTCTGGCTTGAGTTGAGAACACAATGTGCCAAAATGAATCATAAAAACCTTCAAACAAACTTAACAAGACCCATCAGTCACCAAAGAAAGGAAAGTATACAGAAACAGATCATAATTAGAGTGTACCATCCCTTAAGTAAGAAGATTTTAGTCTCTGACTGTCTGGGCACGTTTCCTGAGTAGTCAAAGCCCCAAGCCATCATCTCCAATGCTAAACAAAAGGTAATTTTTAAAAGATTGCTCAAATGCCAGTTGCCTTGCTGAAAGGGCGCGTCCTTGACTCCTTCCAAAACATGGCTGGAATGCCCGCTATGGTGATGCTCCTGGAATTAAACAGTGACCCCATGGATAGAAATAGCAAATCATAAGTTAATGCAAGTCAAAACAAACTCTTCAACTGATGGCTTTTCCTTTGAGTAAAGGGTGAGGGTACTGAAGGATAAAAGAATAAAGCAGGAAGCTGTTACCGCCTGAGCTGTTCACTGAATTTCCGATGGCACTAGTGTTTTATCCACCCATTTAATAAAAGGCCTTGCCTTTCAACATTGATTGAATTTCTTTTCTTCTTTTTTTCAGAATGAGTACCAAAGATACTCTAGGGACAAGCTATTCTTTTTAATCTAATTCCCATGAGCAGGGCAACTCAGAAACTGAAAAATTGTTAAAATCTCTCTAGGAAAATAAAACAACAACTGGGGTTTTAGTTTTCTGGGAGGATAGAAATGATCCTTTAGAATATGTGGCACTTATGTTTACTTTTATCACATAAGCAATTGCGTTTGGGTAAGCAAGCGTTTAATATAAACAGCGTGGTCTGTTTTGGAAGTCTCTCATTGACTCAGAAAGATATATATGTATGTTCAGTGCAGGGAGTGTTTTTAAAAAATTGGTGACCACTGACATTCTCAGACACATGTGAAGTGAACAGTATGTTGACATTCACGTGACTCAGAATGTCATTTGTCAATAATAATGTAAACAAAATCCATTTCCCACTTCGTCCCCATGACTGTGCCGATAAGGTCAACAGTAGCCTTTTTCAAATGATATATTCTGATCAATCCCAGAGCATCCACCATGATAAAACAAAGGAGAAAATGTTACAACAAAGCAAACCATATCTTTAGGATCAAGTTTCAAAGGCTCCATAGCCACCTTGGCAATACCCCTTTTCTTTTCCTCAGTTGAACTTTTGGAAGAATTTCTTATAGTAAGCTATTCAGCAGTGGAAGGGACTGATTTGGCAGGTAGTAGACTCTCCTTCTTTGAAGGTCTTTAACTGAGTGGCTGATCCTCTTTTGAGAGTGCTAAGCTTCACTTTGCAAACCAACTTCCAGCCTTCTCCCAAATTTTTCGATGTCAGTAGGTCCTGGAGCGTCCATGGTATGGGACTTGGTCCCTGTACCTATAGATAAGGCCAACCTCCCCCCTCTTTAAGTAATGAAAGATTCCATAGTTTAATGAAACTACTTTTTTTCTTAATATCATAGGCTATAAAGAAATATTCTAAGCGAAATTCATGTCCATTCCTACAAGCTAACTGGGATAATTAATTTTTATAAAGAAAATATGAACAATCGTACAGAACTATCCACATGAATCTAGGAAAAGTCAGGAGATTTACAAGAAAAGTGTTCAATATTACTGTATTCTTAGCTTCTTTGAAATAAATTCATTATTTGGAATATTAACATCTTTATTTTGGGGCTTAAGTACAGTAAAAGCTCATCGAAAACAAGAAACTGGGAGAATTTACAGAATATCTGGTGTCCACGGCACTTCTTATACGGAGGAAGAGAAGCACTTTGAATATAAATAAGTGTGCAAAATAGGTCACATTTATTTCCGTTGCCATGAAGATTGATTTTCCTTCCCCCTTCACCCCTAACGGAATGGTGGTGGTGGAATGTAACCTGTAATCGATTCAATACTGCACAGATAAATAAGTATGTAAATAAATAAGTAATAAAATATCACCAGCAACACCGTATTTTAGAATAAATATAATAATAATAATACAAAATCAAATGATAGTTTAAAATCAACTAAAGGCTGTTCTCTAAGATGCAATAGTAACTGTTTTAACATGTTAGTGAGTTTCAGTGCAAGTGCACCTTATTACCATGTAAGAGCACAATATTCAATTGACCATACAAAATGGGAGACAAGATGCCTTTATTAAATCAGCTATCTGAGGTATGCAGGGGCATAAAAACGCAGGAAGTTAGTCCATTTTAAACATTCACACTACCTGCCTACTTTTGTCTTCCTTCTCCAGGCAGCCCATGTCTCACTGTACTTAATAAAACCTGAGAGCAAGCATGGTGTATGATTTGAGCATTGGACTAAACCCAGAGACAAAAGTTTGATTCTCCGCTTGGCCATGGATACCCAGTGGAGTGACGTGGATGAGTCACACATTCTCAGCCCCAAAAAACCCCCTGAAGGTCTGTCTTAGGGTCATCGACTCGGAGACAAACAACAACAAGAAATACCTCTAATTACATATCAAAGGATAATAGATAAATAAATTTCTATTGTTTGGACCGATTACAAATACAGCTTTTAAATCTACATTTATTACAGAGCGAGAAGTAATATTACAGATGTATTACTTGAAAATTATTCCTTCCCCAATAACAAAAGAAGAACTTCACTCTTTTGAAGTATAATTTCATTTTTAATTACTTTATAGCGAGGGTTATGCAGCCTCAATTAATGGTATAGGAGCAATACCCATGGTTCAAGGGGCGGCTACCTCATGCTCTGTTCTGGGTGTTAAGACAACCACAGGGTGATGAGAGGAGTTTGATCTGTACCACAGATCATGAAAATAAGTGTAAAACTCCTCAAAGTAAGTATTTACTTTATTGAGAGAAAAAACTAGACAAAGACTAATTTTAAAGAAGTATAACAGTAATGGTAACCTCGGGAAAAACTGGAACTCCAACTGAAACAAATTCCTTTTAAAAGTAAATAAATGTGATTTACTGTACTAAATGGACTTTGTTACTCATTTCTTTGTACATGTATGATTCAGAAACAGGTTCTGCACAAAAGTCACACATGGCTTTTGCACATAGTTTGGTGGGTGGTGGTGTGTGACCCTCCTCTCCTGCTGATCTGGCAGGCTCCCCCATCTCCAACTCCTTCCACAAGGCCTCTCTGTTTCATTCAACGGGATCCAATCAGGGTGGGTGGATTTCTCTGTAGGTTTGGTGGCTTCTCGGGAGCATTTGGGTTCTGATCGGTCTGCAACGGGCCACTGCATCTCCCTATCCACATGGGCAATCCGAAGTGGATGGGGAGACAGAGGGGGGAAAGGTAAAAAAATCCAAAATGAAAAGTAAACAAACACTAAAGGAACAGTAGGAATTGAGAAGACAGAAATTAATAAGTGAAAGTAAGATAAAGAATATTACTGGATCAAGCTAATGAAAAGGTGGCTTCTTGGGGGAGAATGCATGATCTAAACTGTCCTCAGTGAAGGGTTGTTCCCCTTAGTGGACGCTTAAAAGTTTGATGATTCCTGCCTATTGGAAATGACTAGGGAACAAGCCCCTACAGGTATTTCTCCCTTCTCTCAATGGAAAATGCTGTTTCCTGCTCAAAAATACCATGTGTGGAATCAAGTACTCATGTTTTTAGAGTGTACTTCCCAGCATTTTTTGGAATACAATAAGAACAGCTATGGAAATTCCAGCCACTTCAATAACTTATTGAGTGCCACATGATCCCCTCTACTTCCAGTATGAGCAGTGATCAACATCTGTGTTTCTGTGGCTGCCAACAATGCTATTTATGTCGCCCCCTTCATGCAACACAAACCTCACAAAAGAGTTATCTGAAATGGATATTAAAGTCTTGGAACATGTCATGGGCTTGCATTTACATTACAGAGTTAATGCAGCTTGAATCCACTTTAATTTCCATGGATCAATGCTATGGTGAATTCTGGGATTGTAGTTTTGTGAGATTTTAGCTCTTTGTTAGAGAGCCCTGGTACAACAGCAACTACAAATTTCAGATTCCATAAGATGTGACCGCTAACAGTATCAAACTACATTGATTCTGCGTGTGACAGCAGCCATAATCACATATGAAAAGTCAGTGCCACCTGTTTGTCCTACACAGTGCTTTCAAAGTGTACCACCATCTCCCATGCTAAACAAACATTAAAATGCTGAGGAAAAATAAAATATTAACTGGATAAAAGGCCAATTTTAGTATAATATTTAGCATCAATGGGGTTCTGACACAACTGCTACTCTGCGATGTGGCAAGAAGGCATCCTCTGAAAACAGCCCAATCCAGGAACGTTTGTGAATCCCTAAAGTAATGCAGCATTTGCCCTTGAACATTTTTCTGTAAATAAAGCACATCTGCCAAAGAGCTAACTCTGATTTTATATAACTCTACAGATAGTGAAGGAGTCTCTTCAGTTTGTTTGAGACTGAACAGCAAAAGACTTCCTGCATGTGCTCTTTTTCCTTGTACAAATAAGGGCACAACTTTGATATAGATAGTGTCTGCTAGTCTCAAACAGCCTTTATACTTTTTGGTGTGTTTAAATATTTCTCTCTCTCTCTCTCGATCGCTCGTCTCTGTGTGTGTGTGTGTGTGTGTGTGCCTGTAGACCACACGAATTTCATAGGGTTTTTTGAGGGCAAGAAATCTCGGTGGTTTGCCCTGTTATCTCCTCATGACATAGAACAGCCTACACACTGCGTTTCATTGAGGTCCTCCCCTTCAAGTATACCAGAGCTAACCCTGGGTAGTTTCCAGGATCAGATGGAATACTGGTGCCTGTAGAACATGGACCCAAACTTTTACCAGCTACCGCCCCCTTATCCGTCTTGGGCAAGCACCCGTCACGCCCCCCCCCCCGGCCCCCCCCCCCCCCCACGGGGGCATACTTTTGGATAGTAGATCTACTGTTCTACTGCAAATTCAAAAAAGCCATCTCAAACACTGCTCCCGTGTAACCCAGTCCCTTTTGGAGAGCAACGCAAGCAGTAGCTGAGCAGTGACTGAGAAGCACTCTTGCTTGCGCTATCTTCAGCAAAAGCAAAAGGCTGGCAACAGCCGAGAGTATTTTGGTGGCGCTGTTTGACTGCTGCTCAGGCGCGCGCCCCTTTGTGCCCGTCATCCTGGGAGCAGCAAGTGGAGCAGCTGGCTAGCGGTGACACGAGAAGCCGCTCACCTGTGCCAGCCCTTGCGGACAAAGGCCAGTTTGGCAGAGGCCTCTGGTTGCCCTGCTCAACACAGCGTTCACTTGCGGCCCCAGGGTGACCAGGGCAAGGAAAGCTTCTTCCCTAGAGAGAAGGACTCTCAGGGGCTTGCAAACACCCGGAAGGGTGGCCCCTCTAGCCTCCCCTTTGACAGCCAGATTGGGCCGTTGCAAACCACATGCGCCAATCCTACCTTTCCCAGAGAGAAAAAAAAAAAGCACACAAAACGGTCCTTTCTGTGACCCTGGAAAGGGAACGATAGTTGGGTGCCATGGCTAACGGTGCGCCCTTCAGCACGGTGTCGTACACACGCGCACGGGAGGAACACGGTGACACCCAGGCACCATGTGAGTGCAGGAACGTGGCAGCCATGGCAACCTGGGGGCGGAGCTGGACCCATGTTGTCATGAGGCCCCGCTGACACCCACTGCCGCTCCCAGGCGCGGCCCAAAGTGCTGGTTGCCACAGGCCTCAGTCCTCATCGGACAGAAAAGGTGCAGCTGGGTGGTGTGTAAGGGGTTTACAAAGGCCACAGAGCTCTGGACTGGGAACTGGGTGTGGAACTGGAAAGGAAAAGAGGTGAAACCAAATGAGGCCACTCAAAACACGTTCTAATATTGGACACAATACCCTTCCCCAAGAGACGAAGCACACATCATCATCATCATCATCATCAATCATCATCACATCAAGCACATCATCATCTTTGGCATTTAATACTGTGCGCTTTAGAAATGCGTCAGAGAGAATGATAATGTCTTCCCCACACAACGTCACATGCCCACCTCTCCCACATCACACACAAAAAAAAGGTTCTCGTCCGCGAAACCGTCTCTCCCAGCCAGCCTGTCCCATAAAGAAGCAGGAGGGCAGCATGCACCTACACCTGCAGCCAAGTCCAGCAGCAAAGCTCATTAAGCATAAGAGCCAGGGGGTCCAAATCTGAAATATCCTTTTGCCACCACTCTCCCCGCCCCTCACCAGGTGCCTAACGCCTTTGTTCCTCGGTCAGGCTCAGCCAGGCCTGAGGACTCAGAAGAGGAGGAGGCCTAGTTTTGAGCCCAAGTGGAGGGTGAACCCTGGAGCTGAGCCAGGTCCTAGCTTTGCGCTGCCAGCTCGAAGCAGAGCCTGGTCGGTGTCAGGAAACCAGCAGCCCGCCTCCCACCCAGCAAGTTCCAGGCACAGAAGATATGACGGCAGGATGCCGAGGTACCTACCTTTAGGCCAGCCGAAGGTCTGAAAGGGAATGGCCCTGGCCAGGCAAGGAGCTTTACGAGAAACGGCACAGCAATCAGGAAGCACCTGTGATTAGGAAACTGGTAATATAAACCAGTGTAGGACAACTGAGACTTTTATTGTCAGAAATTAATCCGGCAAAAGCACGAGTATCTGACTCCCTGGAATTTTTGGCCTGAAACCTTGGCCTTTTGACTACCCTACGACGTTGGAACCCTCTGAACATATTGACACCTGGGACTGCCTTGGCTAAACTGCCTTTCGAACCGACCCCTGACCCTGGATGGCCTGACCCTGCTCCTATTGACCACACTGAACGGTACTTTGGCCGTACTTGTTCTTGCATTGCAATACCTTTGGTTTTCGGTATATAAGCTCTGCCAACGTGTGAGACATTATCAGCATCCTGGCAAGCTTTCCAGACAGCTCCAGTCCCAAATGTCCCACAGTGAAGGGTTGTTCCCCTTAGTGGACACTGTCCGCAAAATGGTGCCAACCAAGCCACAGAGCATGCGCTGTGGCCCAAGCCCACGAAGTTTTCAATGGCCACTATAGCGAAAGCCCCATAACGATGACTTCCATGGGCAGGAAGAGCAAACCAACACAAATGGTCATCGAGTCTAGTGTGGGTTTTTGAGGACCCTGAAAAGAAGTTTCATACATCCTAATCCCCACCAATGCCTAAAAGGGCCTGCTTTGCGTTCTTCTGTTCTTCTTGCACAAAGCAAATACGCTGACAGAAGGGCCCCCCTCCCCCCCGTCCCGCCCCTCTTGCTCTACTTTTCCCTCACCACCAAACCCCGGGAACCTTCAACCTCCCCCAGATGTGGCATACCATCCATTTTGGGAATCACTGCGTTAGGATATTTAGGGTCCCTCTAAAATATTTCAAAAATATATCATACTGACTTACAATAAAATGAAATACAAACATACTAAACAGAGTTTCTTTCGGACGTTTCAATCCTCGCATCTGTGGCTGGCATTTCTCTAAGATGCCAGCGACAATGCTGGCGAAACGTCGGAAAGAAAGCTCTGCTCGACAGAGGGCCACATGGCCCGAAAAACCCACAAAAAACTATGGATGCCATCCATGAAAGCCTGAGTTGATACGAAAAACATTTTAAATAAAAAAAAAAACAATAAACATAATATAAATACACTAGACTAAAACATATTAAACACGTAAAAGGGCAAACATTAAAACAATGAAAAACCATGTGCATATAGCTTTTGTGAAAAGAAATTAGTCCTGAAAGCTGTGAGGAAAAGCTAACTTTGACGTGCATCTAATAATCTACCGTGTTGGCACTAATTTGTGGCCTCTGAAGGGAGGTGTTCAATATTCCAGGTTGTCACTCCCAAGCTATTAGGAACTATTTAAATGTCATCACAAGCAACTTGAATCAAGAATCATAAGCATCGCCATCATCAGCATCATCATCAGCCAGCATAGCAATCATCCCTCCCTTCTTCCAGAGACTAGGACACAACGACAGCTACAATATTGAAAAACAGTACAATTAACAAATGATACAAAATAGTATAGTAAAATAAAACAGAATTAAATTAGTACAATATTAAAACAAACTGCATGTTAAAATAGCATGAATCATATGTTGTAGAGACCACAAGGGCGCATCATCTAAGATGGCTGCGTCACAACAAAGCTCTTCCAAAGATGCACAAAGTTGAACAGCGCTACCTTCAACAGATGCTGAAATATACATTTCCCTTCTTTCTAAAGCTATTTTCTTTCTAAAGAGAATGAGTGTAAATGAACGGAAATGTAGGTAATGAAATGTGCTTCAAACAGCTCCTGCAGAATGCTGCGGCAGGACAACCTATGATCCGCCTGAGTATTTACTAAGCCTGCTTGCAAGATGGAAGCCCATGGTGTATGGTGAGCATGCAAGCCCACAATTGTGTTCACTTGTGTGGTGGTTGTGGTAGTAAGAGATTGCTGCCCTGGTCATTGTTTTTGCTGCTTGTAACATGACTGTAGGAATATCCGCTGGTTACAAGAGGGAAAAATGTTCAGTTGGTAAAGACAGATTAGCCAAGAATCATACAATACTTCTGGTGGGCAAGGGGGAGACTTGTGGTATTCACTTCAGTGAGATCACCAAAACATTCTGCATGAATGCCTGAATACTCAAATATCTATGTTTCGATAGAGTGAGTATTTACAATCAGATAGTGTGGTGAGTTGGTTGGGGGGCATTTGTTTGACTCAATGTTTAAAACTGCTGATGTGCCCCTCATGGCGTGCTATTCAGATTTTGAAGTTTGTGTAAGCCAAACACACACAGTAGGACACAAAAAAAACCTACAGAGAAAAGAGACTGGAACATTAGCCACCTAAAAAGCATTTACATGGTGGTAGTGTTGTGGAAAAGAAAAACAGAAGCCAAAACAAAAGGGGAATTCAGAATTCTATATGGGGGGCAGTGTGGAATAGAACAAAATTAAACAAGAGTTTTTCTGGTGATGAATTCTCAAGACCTTTCTGTATGCTATGCATCATTCGCCCGTATGAAAGTGCCAGACACTTTCCCCACTGTTTTACTTCTTTCATTTCCTTCCTCTCTTCCTCCTCCGTTAAAATAATAATAAAAAATCCTACTTTTTGTTTAGTACAATACAGAAAGATCCATTATTTTCTTCCAAACAAGGAAGCATCATCATCTCAACTGTCCAAATCCCACCCAACTAGTATAAAAATAGGCAATCCATTACCAGAAAATGACACTGACAGAAAGCAACAACATTGGGTGTAAAACAGGCTAAACACAACAAACATCTGGAGCATTATCAGGTATTGCATGTGCTTCTTGATACAAAGTTTAAAACCAAGTGAACTAGAGCGAGGACCAATAAACAAGATAATCGTAAGCAACAATTTAAGGCATTTTTATTCCACATTTCGCTATGCAAGGATTTGTCGCTGCTATCCTCCGCTTTCACTTCACAGAATCTGTGAACTAGATTTAGACTAAAAACAAGCACTGGTTTATTTTGGGGTCTGAACAGAGGTTTGAATCTAGACATCCCTATCTAATGTCACTGGCTGTCAAACAGCAGAAGTTTCACAAATGTAATATTCCTTTGTGTATTAACCTGAAATGTGATGTAGAAACTTCAGAGAGAAAGAAAAGTGAACAGAAGCGAGGACAGCTTAGGATTTCCTTTTAACTCTGCGTGTATAATGAATGTGTATTATAACAGTGTATTATCTGTTCATTATCCACAATTTGGTGGAACTCCCTGTCAAAGATGGAACATCTATATTCCTCATCCACCCATTCATTGTGTATAACAACTGTAAAATATGCTTGCTGGTTAAAGCAAATGTTTCTCTGGACAAGCCCCCAGGTTTGTATTGAAAACAGAATCTATTATTTTCCATGCTTAGGAACTTCACCATCCTGAGCCGCAGTGAAATCAAATCAAACAAAACCCGCAAGACCTTCCTGGTTCCCTGACATGGGCACAAGAGCTTCAGCTGGGAGTTGTGGAAAAGTACTCTTCCAAGCTCCTAAACTTGAGCTTGATAACATTAATAACAGATGGCTACACTCAGACTTTCATCCCAGAAGCCCAATCCATGTTAACTTGAAAAAAAAAAAAGTCTGCACCACATCTAAAAAACTAGTAGGCAATGTGCATATAGAGAAGGTTCTGGAGGATGGCAGTGATGTCATAGGTGTGTGGTGCAAAATGTTGTTAGTTGCATTGGTGTATAACGGGTGAGCAATGTGCAGCCTAAATGCCGCCTGAAGCCCACAAGAACACTGAAGTGGTGCCCCCCCCAAACAACGACGAATCCTAGGGTTGGTGTCACCTGGTGTCATACTCATGGTGGTAGCCCCCTTTATGACCTCCTCCCACCATACAGAATCCCTTAATAATGCGGGGGGGGGGGGCCGGTTTTGTTGTTCTAATATTACCATAAAATCTAATTACATCTATCACTGAATGTCATGGGAAAAGTTGTGAACAACAAACAACTGACACAATTAAAACATACCTTTAAAATTCAACATCATAGGCAATTTACAGTACCCATTGTTTCAATGTTGCTTAAAGGAAAATTGGATAACATGTGGTGTTTTTCAAGAAAAATGTTACAATTTTAATTAAAACAAAAAAAACACACCCCACAGCGTGATGCCACTTGCCTCCAATCTCTGGAACCCCCTGAAAAAGTTGCGAGATTCCTTGCTTTTTGAAATACCCAGAACTGCGTTACTCCTTGCTGTTACCAATCTCTCACTTACCACGCTCCACCACCTTCTAAAGTTTCCTGCTAAAGCCTCCGCACGGCCCTGAATCCCTCAGGCCCGAGTGTCCTCTCCAAATGCTCCCCTTCTTCCTTCCTTACCCTCATTTGAAAATCTCTTTGCTCGACACAGTTCAACAACGAAATGTTTGTTGGTCCCATCCAAATGCTTCTGCCCCTCCTTGAAAAGAAATAGCCAATGCCGAAGAAAACTTGTAAATACTAGATAGTGGTAGCCCCCAAGTAGTCCCACAGGCCTGAATGCAATCCCAACCCCACCACATAGTATGGACTGGAAATTAACTCAGGTAAGGCAGGGACAAGAAGAGAGTCAAATCTCCCCTTCTCTATAAACTCAGGCAAAAAGCAAGCGTCAGCAAGCCCTCTTCTAGCTTTTGTGGTTGTTAACTATTAATAAATTTTGTGGACCTTGACCACACCTCTGATTTTAAGTAGGCCACACACAGTATGTTCTGATTTTCAGTCTGTGACTCTTCTTCACAGCGTGGTTGAAATGTGGAAGGTGTAGAGGCAAGTGTCAATTCGGTGTAGCCATCAGGTATTGCAGTATTTCAGAAATGATGGAAATATCAATATTTTTTGGAATGGTCACCATAAAATTTACTTGTGGTGTGAAAGAAGTTTAAAAATGGTTCAAAAAACCATTGTAGTAACCCAATGCTGAAAATGTTCAAAGCTCTTGAATAGCAGCCAGCAGGAGAGGAGGGATATGAGGATGAATGATGATGAGGATGAATGATGCTGATAATACTACTAATAATAATGAATAAATTTTTATTTCTATCATCCCACCGCTCTTCACAATGGATCAAACGGGATCACAACAAGGTTAAAATTACAATTACATACAGCACGATTAAAACCACAGTAAAAAAATAAAAACATAACCACCGGATAACAACAGATAAAACACCGGTTAATAATGCGCCTTCTATTGGCATAGACCCATATGGAACGAGAGGCCTCCACTTCTACTTGCCTACCCTTGTTGAAGGCTCTCATTGGCAGCACTCTGATACTGTGCCCAATCTGAAGCACCGCCTGGCACACTTGGCTCTGTAAAGTGAATTTGGGTTAAATTTGAATTGGCACCCTGGGTGTCGTCAGCCCCCCCCCCCCGGCACTTTTGTGGGTCCCTGCTGGTTTTTACATTACAAAGTTGGCACTAGACTAGAGATTAACAATGGCGTGACATATTTGGGTTTTTCTGTGGAAGGTTTTAAAAAAATTAACTGTTTTAAATTAATGGATTACTTACTGGTTACCAACTTAAAATTTTTGTACTACAACAGACCGTTTAGGCTATGTTGTTTTGTTAAAATATAATTTCAGAGTGTTGTTTTTGTGTGCGAAAAAGCACAAGAAATAAATCGGTCCAATAGTCATGTACTACGGCGTTGTCCACAGTGCCAAACGCGCGCCTGGGTGGGGGTCCACATGACGCCCCCCACCTCCACCTCTCGGGCCGCATGCACCGTGTAGGCACCACCCCAGACGTCCTGCATGCGGTGGGCTCCCTCCGGAGGAAAACGGCGGCTCCGGACTCCCCTTATGGGGGCGGTCTGTCAAGCCCCTTAGTTGGGATGAACAACACTGTTTTTGGCCATTGTGGGAATCAGGTGCCCTCCAGATAATATTTGAACTGCAACCCGCTCATCACTTATGCGGTTAGGGTGTACATTATTCTTACTCTTGATTTAAGGGCCAATGAGTTGCACCTGCGACTATCGGTGCATACTATATTTGGGACCTACAAGACGATCCATACACCGCTGGTTAAAATGTTTGAGGGAAAAAAACTCACATTATTCTGAATCAGCCTACACTATTGGTAGACTGGAATAGCATCTCAGTAACAGATGCGGGGGACACAGGAAGGGTGAGGAGGCAGAGCTGAGTGTATTTTGTGGCCCGTTCACATGAAAATGTGAGCAACACGTTTTTTAGGCTTTCACTTGCCAGCCCTTTGACCGTTTGTATGTAGCATGGGCTGGCGGGTCATCTTCTTGTTCTTTGCCTCAGGTAGCAAAAATGTACTGACATTGGGTTGTGGTCTGGTCATGACATTATCTTGCTTTTTCAATACACGCTTACACTGGCCTTTTTAATTTTTGAAGACGCAGGCAAACTGCAGGGCACTGATCTGGAGAGAGCACCATATCTTACCTTACACTGGTCCCTTTACCCCCAATGGTTCCTACCTGCAGTGCCATGCTGTGTACAGATGAAAGTCCTCCGCAACGGCAAGCAGTCAGAAAGTATAGGAGTATTAGGTAGACACTCGGTCTTTTCTCTCCTTAGTGTATTTTACTATGGCAAGAGGAAACCGATGGATCGAAGCGGAGCAGCAGAAAAACAAGAAGGGCTGTGACTAAAACCCTTGGAAAGTTCACCAGATAAGGGCTGTGATAAAGTTTGAGTATCACTTTCTGGAGATCCAAAATACAAAAAGTGCTGACATGGTGGCTGCGACAGTGACACCTATGCTTTCCTAATGGTTCATGGTGTAGACACATTTTGTTTCATGCCACAAAATATTTTAAATAGTTGAGTATAAATTCTTTCAGGCATGTTATATTGTGTATACGAAACATAAATGTATTTTATATTAGACCTGATTATCTCCAGGTATCTTATTAATGAATATGCAAATATTTCTGAAATCTGCAAAGCTGAAAGCTCTGAAATCCAACGACTTCGCCCTTTGTACTTACTTGGACCAGAAGTGTGTTAGGATTTCAGCGTTTTATTATGACTAAGTTTGGGCTGGAACACTTCCATCTTGGCATGTTCTGGATTGGGCCAACAGAAAAAAATAATATTTTTCAGTATATTTCTAAATAGGAGAGGACCATTTCATCAACAATTCTTTTTAAAACACATGGATAAGAATTTATAAAATAAAAATAAAGGTAGTAGTAGTAAGTAGTAGTAGTAATAACAGAGCAGCAAAGCAGTATGATTCGTTGCCTACCGCTTCCCCATGATCAAGGCAGGGAACAACAGAAATAAAAAACAGAACAAATAGACACATTACAAACACACAGTTAAAACACAAATAGCAGTTAAACATGAATTAAAATACATTTTAATCAGTTAAAATAGCATAACATCTGTTAAAAGGCATAGCAATATCTTTAAAATCATGCATAATTAAAAACTTGGTCATATCAGTGTGTTCAATGTCCAACAGTGGCTTTAGAAACACTGGTCGCTCCTAGTGTAACAAGTCCAGCACTCAAACTCTACACTGCACGGGTTCACTTAGGGTCCCCTTATCAACACACACCATTAAACCTGTAATTATGAAGAATG
Organism: Sceloporus undulatus; assembly: GCF_019175285.1. Lineage (NCBI taxonomy): Eukaryota > Metazoa > Chordata > Lepidosauria > Squamata > Phrynosomatidae > Sceloporus > Sceloporus undulatus. The sequence goes on along the minus strand of NC_056522.1, from coordinate 246,815,425 downwards.
GGGTTTAGAGCCAGGGAAGTGTTGTGAATGCTGGTACTATCACTCTGGAGACCAGGGTTTGATCCCTGTTCAGTCACTGAACCGCCTGGGTAACCTTGGGCAAGTCAACATTGCTCCTCTCCACCTCAGAGGAAGGCAAAGGTAAACCTCTCTGAACGAATCTTGTCAAGAAGAAGCCGCTGGAGGTTTTTGCCTGCTTAGCAATGACTTGAAAGCACCCAATAATTGTTATTTTAAACATTCCACAAAACTCAGCAGAAGAATGCCCACATAGGTTTTATGATTGTGGTCTTCTCAGACAGACGAGTTTCATTTCATGCCCTTTCAAGTTTTTCATCACTGAGAGCATCATGGTGTTTCTGTTACATTTTGTTAAAATGTTTTTATATGTATTTAACATAGATAATAAAAACCATAAACCAATAAATATTAGAATAGAGGGATTTGATGATATTTATGGGGTGCATCATAGTGAATATATAAGTAAAATTAAGTGTAAACAAAAATTTTAATAATCATCTATAAGAAAGATATTTTCAGAATTTGGGGAAATATAAAGCACATATGATACAGAAAATCCCCAATGGACATCAATAAATGGAGGCATCATGTTTAGAAGAGAAAAAATGAAGGAAAAAAAAATTAGGACTGGATACATATGACGACCGTTTAAAGTGGAATTGGGAGAATATAGATTGGAAAACAATGGAGGAATTAACAGAGGACGCACTGCATTGGTTGCTTCTATATGCAATGGGTGGCACGGTAAAATTAGATCTAAAATAGTACCACTTGCCCGAGAGCCCAGCTAACACCACTGGCAAAAATACTAATTAAGATGTGACCTAAATATCTAAATTGTACACATTTTTTACTGAGATTGGAAATGGAAATTAAACGATAAAACCTTTTATGTTAACCTGGGCAACAGAAATATAGTAGCCAATATTGTTAGATGAAGGGAGGGAAAGAAAGTTGAACAAAGACATAATACACCTCTGTGCTGATATAAAAGAAAATTAAATTACAAAATACAATAGATGGTATCTGACCCAGAAAAGCTATGCAAAATTAACCAAGAACGGAAAATCAGAATGTTGGAATTGTAAAAAAAAGTTGGAGACCTTACATCATATGTGATGGAATGCAGGCGAGCGAAGAAGTTTTGGAAAACAATTCATATAGAAATGAAAAAATCCTTAAACATCAAATAAAGAAGGGAAATATTGCTAGTTTATAGGAATACTAACCAGTGAAAATATAGCAGACAATACGGTAAAAGTGATGTTTATATGGTTGTAGCAGCAAGAATGGTCTTTTTGCAGGAATGGAAAGTAAAGAAACTCCAACAAGGAGTAAGGGTGTAATAATATATATAAATGATATTGCAGACAAATTAACTAGTTGCGTAAAAATGGAAAATGTCAATGAGATAGAAAACAATCAAGGGCCCATTAATTGAACTACCTGATGGAAAGAAAGAGTGGAGGTTAACAATATCAGAAAGCATAGATTGAATAAGTTCTTTTAGAGTTTAAGAGATAAGATGTTAAAGAGATACTGGTAATGTGTAAGTTGAAGGAATAAAACCCAAAAAAAAAAAAAATGGATTATGTAAATAAGAGGTTATATCGGGGGGAGAATAAATAAAAATAAAACCATAAATAGAGATAATGATAGATGTGAACTACTGTTAAAGTAGATGAATTTTAGAAATGGATAAAATGAAAGATGTTTCGTAATAACGGCTTAAAGAATTTAAGGATTTAAAAGGAAGTCATATAAAAGACAATAATTTTAAATATTCAGTCAAGGAAGGGAGGTAATTTTAATGTTATTGGTCGGGTATTTTGTTTAGTGATGTTTATTAATGGTTATTTTGATGTAACAATTTTGTAATTGTATTGCTTTTTTGTTGTTTGTTTTGTTTTTTTGTTTTTCTGGTTTTTTTTTTTATTGATTTTATTTTAATATAAAAATTTTAACATTTAAAATCATTAAAAAAGTCAATGTTTTATATGTATTTTTGTCTGTTGTAGAATTACGAGGGCCATTGCAGGTTTCATTTATTATTGAGTTTATTATTTCTATGTAGCGCTGGTGTAAATCTACAGTGCCTGTATAAATAAACACAACAACAACAACAAAACAACAACAACAATAATAATAAAACTTTCTGTTCATTATGTAAGAAAAGGTGAAGGGGTCATACCTGCCGGCATGAAAAAAGGTTATTCAAAAATTAAAGTTAAACTTTGGCCTCTTCCTGCTCATGCTGTGCTGTTTGTGAAGTTTGTTGTGAATATTTTTGCTGTGCAAAGAGAAGCCATTAAACACAACAAGCACAGAGGAGAGGGGAGGAATTATCAAGCTAAAGAGATGCATATCTCAGAGCAGATAATTTCAATATGTATCAAGCAACGATAAGGCTGGCGATGGGCCAGAAAAAGAAAGATATATCAGATTAACTGATTGTGAACGTGATTGAACAGATTACTAAAGTGATGGTGATGGAGGTGGTGCTGAGGAGGAACAGCAAGGCAGTGAAAAGAACGGAACAAGTGTTCCAGTTTATATCCGTCCATTTTTTTTGTTAAATCCCTTGTTGATCAGCAACACATAGCAGAGGTTGCAGGTCCTTGATTTTCTGTGTCTAAAGATATGAGAAACTGTTTCGCATGAAATTCGACATTCCAATCAAAGCAAATACTCAGGGTAACCCTATATGCACATTTAATCTTCACAAAAGAATGATATGTCACTTTCAGGAAGACCAGTGTGCAGCTATATTTACTTATAATGGAGTGGCACCGTGATGGTATTAAGTTACCTGTTTGAAACTTGGAAACCCTGTTGAGAAGTCTTAATGGTAGAACAAGGTCCAGTATGTGTGTTCCCACTTTACCTTTAGTGAAACCCACCCTCAAATCAAAGTGTAAAGATGAGTGTAGGTTCTAACTATGAGACGCCTAAAGAGATCACAAACCGAGACACCATTATTACAACTGAAAAATGTTAGCCCAAAATCAAGACTCTTCATGTAAGCTTCACAGTTCACCATCTGGCGCAACATTTTTTAGAAATTCATTTTTCTGCTTTCCATCACAATGACAGTCCTGCCAGTTGGAATATGGAGGCCAAAGCACATAATCTCACAATCAGAGGAAATGAAAAGTTAGCACAACCACGTTTTAGATAAGGTGTTAACCAAGAGCAATATAGGGCTTCACCTCCTGCTTCGAATCTAAAGCAGATTCGCAAGTGTTGGCACTGAGAGGAGATGCACTGTGCAGAATGCTTCCTCCCAGATGGATTCTGAATGGGGGTAACCAAACTGCATTCAACCTTGCTAGGAATTGAAGGATCAGAGCGTGGAAGAGTGATTCCATTAATCCTCCAGCCACATTCTGGGAGTTGGTATCCCAAAAGTCACTTTCCCAACTCGGAAAATGGCCCAAACATTTACACAAAGTTATCCTGACACTACCCTTGGCTTTTCACTCCAGCATCCTCTAAGCAGTTTCGTATATAAGATTTAGAAATCATTTAAAAAAAAAAAAACATAAAAAAAAAAAAAAAAAAAAAAAAATTAAAATTAAAATTAAAATTAAATTAAAGTAGAGAGAGAGGAAGGAAAAAAAAACAAAAAAAAATAAAAGAAAAAAAAAAAAAAAAAAATTTTAAAATTAAGTTATAAATAAAAAAAAAAAATAAAAAAAAAAACAACAAAAAATAAAGAAAAAAATTAATTTGAGGGGGGCGGACTACATACTGGAATCTGGCTCTGATGCCCCCCGGTTCACAATGAGGGATCTTTGCCACTTGTCTCCATCAGACAGACATGGCCTGAAGGTAGGTGAACTGCTTAACCTTGCTGGTAAAGTTAAGCACATATCTTTAAGAAATAGCTTCGCCGTCGTATCTTCCCGCGCATGGTCAGTCACGTTCACGCGACTGACTAAACTCTTCAGTCCTGGTTCTAAACATGTTTGCAAGAAGAATAGAAAGATAAATTAGCTAAAATCTGGGGGGGGGGGAGGGTGTGTTTTGCAAAAGCAAGTCTTCAGTCATGGTCAGGAAACAATCTAAAAGTGATTTTAGATGTAAGAACAGCAGCAAATGGGTTTGAAATAAAAGACAATTACCGTAACTTGTCTGAAAGGAAAAGGCTAAAGCAAGCAAAATACATGTTTGGGGTGTTGTTTTTTTTTGAGAACAAACGCTTCACTGCAAAACTTTTTATTTAAATAAGCCCCACTGGATTTCATGGGTTTATTTTAATAAAAAATGTGCAATGAAGCCATGTTTACCTGTGTGTGTTCGGACAAATGGTAAGCATCACTGATTTCAATCGCTGCAGGAGAAAAAAGTTATGTGTTTTAAAAGGAAAGAAAATTGCATATAAAGGGAACCCATTTTCTTATAAATTCCAGATTCATTATCACTTTACTTAGCAAGGATTCGAAAAGAGACTTTTTCCTACACGCTCCGCATAACCCCATCAGAACATTAATACAGTACTGGACCAGAACAAGCCTATAGTTTATGCAAATGTAAAGCCGTGTATATAGTTTGTTTTATTATTTTGTAAGCAACAATAAATTAGAGCCTTTATTATTGCTGATAATAAAGATTTCCAACAGGGTAAAGTAACATTGGATAAACAGAGTACACAGGAACAGATGGGCCTTTGCTTTACTCAGATATTTATAAAATAACACTTCACTGTCCAAGCTACCCAGATGATAGGTGAAGGGGGGAAATCGAGATTCCCCCACCCATGTCCTCTGGTTTGCATGATCGGATAATACTTCAACTGCCATGGGCATGGCATGCAATGGAAGCCCAGAATTCATAGTTTGAAGAGGCACTTATAATTATTTGCTGTAGTTCAGGGACCTGCACAAGTGATCTCCTTAGTAGAGTATTCAGTGTTTTTCCTTACCAAGCTAACCACTCCCTGAAGATCCCATAGATGGAACCATGACAAGGAAACTTATATCAAGTATTATCATGTGGAGTGCAGCTACAAAATGTTGTATGTTGTATATGTGCCTTCAATCCCCTGTCAATTTATGAAGACCCCATGAATGTTCACAGGGTTTTCTTAGTACAAAGAATACTCAGAGGTGGTGTTATTGATAAATTCTTCCTCTGAAACATAACCACTGCAAACCTGAACATTCAGTTTCAGTCTTCCACTCAAATACTAACGCAGTGCTGGCAAATATATCCAGGAAAATATACAGTTTGTCTGTTCTAACTACTCAATAACAAACAAGCTTGTTTTCTGTCTCCCAGTGTTCTAACTAAAATAAATAAATAAATGAGTCACTGTTTTTGATTAATGTTAAGAATCAGTAAGAATAAACTTTTTGTTAGCATCGTAATAATTTTATTGGCTAACCAAAATGCACAAGATATTTGTTGTAAGCTTTTGGAGGCTCCATGTGCCTTCTTCATCAGGAAAGGATGTTACAAAACCAAACAGAAGGGGGGAAAAAAAAATTGGGAGATGTTGACAATGCCCTGCAGTTGATGTTCAGTCAGCCTGAGTAAAGATGTTTTTTGTTGCAACCCAGAAACAAAGATTGGGCGGTGCCATGTGAGTTGGCCAGGCCCCCAATCTGGCGCAAAAAGAGCACTGTAGCAGCCATTTATGAACGGTTGTGTTGAGCCCCTTACTATGTGTAGTCTAGAATTCTAATGCAAAGTGATCTGGAACCTTTGAACCTACTGTGCAAAAGAAGTAGCTTAAGTTTTGTAGTTCGCAAGTAAATTGCCTTTGGACTCAGACAGCACTCAACAAAGGGATTAGTTTTATGATACTGGCACAATCCTATTGCTTAACAGTCAATAAGGGGTTCATTGGATAGTCCCACCTGCAACATATCAGAACTGTGTTCCCCTAGGCTGACTCCCATTCTATAATGGTTTGTACGTATAAAAGATTTTTATTTATTTATTGTATTGGGGTAATTTCTAAGTGTAGTTTTTGTGATCATTCAAAGCTACTACATTAGATATTATATGCTTAAGGGAAGTAGAAAGAAGTGATTGAAATCCAAGTATTTCTATTCACTACGCGAGATATTTTAAACACAATAGTCATCATGCCTAAATAGAACCATACTTGCATCTCATTTATCCCTATGCAAACCAGATTAGTATCCATCAATAATGGTTGGGTTCATAAGATGCAAGAGCAGTTTTAAGTCTTGTACAACTGAGTGATCAGTGAACTTTGTGCTTCAACGTCCATCCATGCAAAATAAAGCAGTTGATAGAGAGACCAATAACACACCAGTCAATTATCCCATGTTCAGCAGTGAGTTAAGACCACAAACAAGAACAACAAAACAAGAAATATGACGGTACAGTGAATAGAATCTGATTTAAGACTAAGAAAAGGAAACCCAAAACATTCAGTAGGCACCTAAAAGAACTTCAGTCTCGGTCAGATGTTTAGCAGTGATTTCGTCCCTACAATCTTTCTTTTTTGAGGATTTACTATGGGTGCAGGCCTTCTCCAACCTGTTACACTCCAATGTATAGTTGGGACGCTACAACCTAACGGAATATGCAATGCTATTTGACAACTTGTTCAATTTTTGCTGAGGGCTTTCTCGAGTTTTCAAGAATATCTGGAAGATCAGGTGTGAGAGATTGTGCTAAAGGATAATAAAATCAGTTGATTTGATCATGTGTCTTACATAGATGCGCTTACCTACAGATCTTCTACCTAAGTACAATTCCTTCATTGTCACAAGAGCTGCCGCATAGTTGTGAAATTGTATGAGACAGGTGGCAGGGTCAAAAGCAAGGGTGCCAGGACTGCCTAGCCAGCCCACAACACAGAAACTATGGTACGGAGTGAATGCGACATTCTTAGTTCAAGGGCTTGATAAAGCCGGGAAGTTTTCTTAGATTTTATGGTCAGTCTTGATTGATCTGCACTGTGTCTCTTTAGTGAACTTTTCTCTCTGGCTGTTGTATCCCAATCGTGGACTGGATTCTGAAGTACCACTAATAATCCAGAAGCAGGGGGAAAAAGCCGTATTTAATTTTGCATACTAACTTAGAGACAACCTATGCCAATTTCCTTATTGCCTTCATGGAAAACATAAGAGTCTGATACTTAACATACAGTGTTTAAAGAGAGCAGGGGAAATCAATGGGATAATCTCCAAGGGTGCCCCTTCTATTTCAGGATTCCAAAATGGGATTTTAGTCATGAATTTGCATTACAATATGGGCCTGAAAATAGGTGTCTGCTTTTGTTAGGGAAAATAAGTTGATGCCTCTCAATGCTTAGTCTAGGCATTGGCTAGGAAATAATTCAGAGAAAATAAATTGCTCTTTCCTCCTTTCACTCTTGGCAGGAGAGGCAAGCAGGTGTAAGGGAGGAAGAAAAAAGAACAAGAAGTTATTCTCAGTCACAGGCAAACGGAGAGCTATTTCTGGTTTCTTTAAGCAATATTTATTCAGTATGCACAAGATTTGAATGTTTATTTATAAGGGATATATGCACCTTTGGAAATAAGTCAGAATAAGTAATGATGGCCCTCTGTACGGTTGTTGGATTGTAACTTAACTGCCAGCAGCCTGACACAAAAAGGCAATGAGGAGGCCAATGGAAGCTTGCAGTCAGGACGATAGCTGAACTTTCCAAATTAATTTATTTTATTTGCCATCGAGTTTACCTCTGACTTATCGAACTCCATAAAGCAGTCAAAGATCCCTGTTATCAACCACGCTGCTCAGAATCTGTGCCAGCGCAGGCAGCTGTGGCTTTATTGATTGATCTGTTTCACCGTAGTGGCATCCCCCTATTGTCCTGCTGCTTTCCGCCATGTAACAAGCAGTACAGTGGACCATTGAATTAGTGTGTGCACCCCTAGTTCCGGCCCACATGCAAATGCTGTCCCCCACCCCCCACCCGCCATTGGGGGACTGATAGGGCTTGCCATCGCAGATGGTCAAATCCATGAATGCAAGTCTGAGGATAAGGAGGTCCCACGTATTATCTTTTCCAATGAATTATGCCATCTCTATGTCTGAAGTATAAAGCTTCAGTTTAGTCATCTTCACCTCTAGTGAGAGTGCAGGCTTGATTTTTTTTAAGACCTATTAGTGGTCCCACATTTCAAATGCACCGATTGTTCTAACCTGTCTGTTTTCTTATTTCCATTGTTTCATACCATACATCAAAATCCTTTACCTTTTTGAGTTTTCCAGTTTCCAGCTTTCGACACCCATACACTGAAATCAGTACTACTATGGCTCAGATATTCTGACCGGTGGTATTTAATGATAGTCTTTACACTTAGGGGGGGGGCTTTACCCTAGTCCTACCTTCATGCTGACTTTTCAAGTCAGAGTTTTTCTTCTGATTCTTGACTAAATATCTCAGTTTGAATAAAGCGATAGGAAATCCTTTAATTAAAGTTATGTAACCAACTTTGATGCAGGTAATGGCAACAAATTTCTGTAGCTCCTCCTCCTCTTCATAGTCACTATCCCATTTAGCATTCTTTCATCTTCATTAGGCATCAGCCATCTGCTATTTTCTGCAAGGAATATTGTGTCATTTGCATAATCTTAAACTGTTGTGTGCCTCAAACCAACTTCCTCTCTGTCTATCCCGACTCGGATTGCACAGTCCTATATAAACTATTGTATACATAAATATATCACATATGGAGGAATCATAGTAAAAAGGCAGTAACCAGAAGATTTGTGGTGTTTGCGTCAGTCTAATACTGGGCAAGAGCTAAATGCTTGAATGAGGAACATCAAGGCCTCTCCCAGCTTCTTTGTAATAGGAACCTATCAACTGGAAGATGGGGCTTCACAATCACCATTCTAAGTGAGATTGTAGAGGAGAGTTTCAAGCTCAGTTCAGTATCTGAAATCAAGGTGATGGGATGACAAATTTATTATCAAAGCAATTAAAAAATCAACTTGGTTCACATTCTCAAGTACATAAGCAATAGCAATTACATTTCTATACCTGCGTAGCATGCACTTAAGCACCCCGAGGCATTTACAAAAAGTGGTAAGCTAATGGCCCCCACAAATTTGGGTAACTCATTTAAAGCACTCGGAAGGATGCATGCCTGAGTCAGCTTCAGCCCTTTCTGGTATTGACTCGCAACTAGGTTTTGTGAGTGAATGGCTGCAGTAGCAGGATTTAACCACTGTGACATCAAGGCCATACCATGCAACGTAACCATTTAAATAGGAGACAAAATCCTTAAGTGTTTACTCATTTTATGCATCTGTTGTTCTCCCCCTACCAAAAGTGACATGTGGCCCAGTGGACAGATAAACAAGGGGAAGCAGCCCACGCCCCCAATAAATAATCGAGACAACAATTCTCCAAGGAACACATTAGCGGCTCCAGGTATAAGATTCTAGAGATGCAGCCTGGCAGTTGAACTGAATCATAGTGCTATAACGGTGCAGTGTAAGAGTGTCCACAAAGTGGAAATTTCGATGACACAGTCCAAGTTACTGTAGCTATAATTCCAGCAACTCTTAGGAACATAGGGGCTCGAAAGAACCGCCCCGAAGGGGCGGGCTGGACGCTTATGTGGGTTGGCTATATTTTAGAGGAAGGAACTGCAAAAAAACCACCTCTAATATTCCTTGCTTGCTTCAGAAAACCCCTAATGATTATGGGTTGCCGGAAGTTGACCAGCAACTTTGAAGGCACACATTTTAGGAAAAACAGGTTGTGTCAGATGAAGTAAGTCATGCGGGGACAAAGTGGTGAGGCACAAATCAAGACGGAAGGTAGCTGCCTCATTTGTTGTTCCCCCCCCCCCTTTGACAGCTAAGGCCACCTGCTTGCAACACATATATGACCAAACTCCCTGCTTTTACATATCTGGGATGGGAAAGGACAGGCTGATGTCCTTAACCCAGCACCACTAGTTTGGAATCATATTCGTAGAGAAAGATTGCTCTTTCGCCTACTGAATAAATAGTTATGCATCGTTCCATTGCCTCTTCTCTAATTGTTGTGGTGAGTAAATGTACAACATAATTAGTGCAACACGCCCTGTTAGTTAACATGCGTGATTGTAGTCGAGATGAAAGTCAAGAACGCATTTGCAGATTAACACGTGCCAGTTTTAAAGGATAGGGAATAAAAATTCCTTCAACTCACGTGTGTTTTGAGAATAAAACTCAAAGCAAATCGCATAATGGAGGTGGGGTTGCATTCTTAAAAATAAATACCAGAGAAGAATATAAGGCATGTAAGCTTATTTACTTGACAATCGGTTTGTTTTGTTAAGTAAGATTAAGGCAGCAGGTTGACTTAGTACGATCTTTTGTCGCAACTGAATACATGCAATTGCTGACAGATAAAGCTTCAAGGTGTTGTATGCTATGTGGATAAGAGTTGTCTTCAAAAAAAGAAAGAACAAACAGAATTTAATAGAGCATGGGCAGTAATTACACATAGAGGCTGAGAAGCACTGGGGTTTTGCTAGGACGGTTGTAGTTTCCAGGGTTCCCCAAAGTCATAGTGGCCACATGGTTAGACCATAACATAGGTTTTATGGTGAGACCAGAATGCGACAGATGGTCTACAGCAAGCAACATTCAACACTTTGTTGGACACATGCTAGAATTGGATCCTTAAACAACTAATTCTGACATACTGGTCCAATTGCTAGCAATTACAGCTGCCTCTTGGCTGGCTATAAGAATACCTGGCGAACTACACACATTGCCCCAGGGTGAGGCTGATAGAAAATGGACTCCCAAGAGTTCTATGATGCATAATCAAACTGGAGCCTGAGCAGATGGGCCAAATGAGCAGCTTTTCTAAGCACGTTGGGAGGAGTAGTGTTTCAAACAACACAAAGTACCTGAAAACCCTCACAAGACCGTACGCCAGTCCAGTAAAAGGAGCCAGACAATCCACTTCTGGAATGCCCGAGTAGGTCCCAGTGAACAGGCATGGCCTGCTTTGGGGAGTAGGGCCTATGGTGGTGGAGTTTTGGATCTGCTTCTGTCCAAGTGGACCTGGGCTCTCTTTCATGCTTGTTTCTCAAAGCTCAAAGAAGACCAATGGGTGTAACATGATATCCAGCGCACTGATAGCTTGAGAACTGTGCAAGCAGTTCATACAGGAAAATTGGACTCCTCTAATAATTCGTTCCCGTCCGTCTATCTTTTTCACAGCCTCAATTTGCTCAGAGCTAATGCAAATATTTATAATAAACAAAATAAAGAAATTATCCCTGGACAACTGTTTAACATTTGCCATGCTGCTGGAAAGGATTCTAAACCCATTTGCTTGAATAGCAGAAGCCAACACCTGCACAGCTGTAACCAACCCAGATTCTTGTGCTTGTTACATACTAATATTAAGTGGTCCGTACTTTAACAGGGTCTTTTGTCTATCAACCAATCACAACGCAACCAGATAGAGAAAAAAAGGACTAAATGGGACAAGGAACCAGTGGCTCTCCTGCCCACCAACGGTCAACAGGGCCTGAAACCCTGCTGCAGCACACGCCTCCCTTCCCTTGTTTATTCCTGCCCCACTCACTTCCAGGCCACCTTTTATGACCAGGCGAAAAACCCGCACATAGTCCATCCCAGAAAGAGCAACCTAGCAATGGATAGAGATATTGGACATATGTGCTGCATCCCATCCTGGGGCCGACTAAACTGCTCTGGGGTTTTTTTCTTTCCCCTACTTTGTTCAATATTTAGATAATTCCTTGGTCAAAACCACTTTCGTGGAAATAAATTCCCATTCATTAAATTGTGGGGAAGATCCATAGCTATTTTATTTACTTTATGCAGACGCTCAGTACTTTCTATCATTGTCATGTGTAGGTTTGGATGGTTATGAGAGAACTGGATGTCCTATTGCAGTCTAGAACAGCTGGCAATTAATCATGAGAAATCTAAAGTTTGTACTTTGGCACTCAGAAATAGTTGTAAACATGCTTGCAAATCATGCAACATCCAAATGACAGGTTAAATTCCTATAAATATTTGGGAGTAATTTCAAGCTATTGTTCATGGGCAAGATCAAGTATCTTATCATCATCATCATCATCATCACCATCCAAAAGCCTAGCTGTGTGAGTGTGAGTGAGTTTGCAAAGGGACCTTTCACGTTCATTATCATCATCATCATCATCACCACCATCCAAAAGCCTAGCTGTGTGAGTGTGAGTGAGTTTGCAAAGGGACCTTTCACGTTTATTATTATCATCATCATCATCATCACCATCCAAAAGCCTAGCTGTGTGAGTGTGAGTGAGTTTGCAAAGGGACCTTTCATGTTTATTATTATTATTATTATTATTATTATCATCATCATCATCATCATCATCATCATCATCATCATCATCATCCAAAGGCCTTGCTGTGTGAGTATTGTATAATAATCTTAGTGTACCTAGCATTTCAGTGTTACTGTTGTGTACGTTTGAGACATTTGAAATCAACACTGCAGGGGACATTTGGGGAAATCTTTTCACAGTAATCCAAAGGGTTCTGAGGCCGAGAGAGAGAGTGACTTTCCAGTCCAAAGTGTATTTTTTAGGCTTTTCAGGCTAACAGAATCCTGAAAAGCATAGAAATACACTTTGGGTTGGAAAGGCGCAATCTCTCGGCCTCAGTGGCTCTCTCACGCTGTAGCGGTGGAGGTGGTGGTGATGATGATGATGATGATATTATCAGGCCTGTCTGGCAGGGGGAGGATTGAGGTCCTGCCGCACCTTAATCAACATTAATGTCACCACCTCTGGCCATTCTTGTTTTGCACCACTAGCCATCATGGCTCAGTGTTACATAATCCCAACAATCCAAGCTATGAACAGACAACTGAAATATGGGTTTGGTTATGGAAGCAACTGCAATATGTAAGAGGCTATGTTAATAATAGCCATGTTAAATGTTAAACCATGTTAAGTGTTAAACCCAAAGGGTCTGGTTATGCAATAAGCCTCTGAAATGTGCAAGAGGCCATGTTAAATAAAGCCATGTGAAATGCCCAAATGTGCTTCATGTGTGTTTTGGAATGGGGGGGGGTGTTTGGCCAGAAAGGGAAGCACATTTCTGCCATCTGTCTAGGAATAATGCCAAAATGTCCTCCATTTTGATCATGCCTAAGAAACATGCATTTATATTAACATTTTTTTTTAAAAAAGTCAATTTTTTCGCATGTCCTCCATTTTTTAAAAATGTGTCCTACATTTGAAAATGCTGTCCTCTATTTGTCCTCCATTTGTCCCGGTTTGGAGGTCCTGACTTATGGCAACCCTAGTTATGTTGATGGTAACATGGGTCTAGGCCTAATGTGTGGTTGCCCATTTTCAGTCTTAATGAACACAAGTCAACTTCATAAAGCTGTTATCATATATAAACCTCCTTAAGCATAACCAGAAACAAAAGCATTATTTTATTTGCACATAGTCATGAAGAGGTCTGTGAAAGTGGTGCATGTATGTAAAGACATGTTGAGGTGCTGCAGATTATATAAATAAACAAAATGAGACTAGATGATGAGAAGGGAATTATACAGATGGTATTTTCATTCTTTCTTGTTATTTTTGTTGTTATAAAACACCAAGATCTCTCTGTGTATGGATTTTCCTCATGGTGTTGATAGTTGTTTTTTGAGACAAAATTATGCAATTCCATGTCTTGAATTTCTTTTTGTAGTTGACATGCAGACTTGAAAAAAACTTTTGCCATCAAATTTCAAATATAAACAACTCCCCCCTCCCATTAAAAGTGAAAGAGAAAAGAGTTGATGAGTAGGAAGTAAAAATGAAAGACTTTCTCTCCTTTATAAAAGTATAATATCATAGAATCATAGAGTTGGAAGAGACCACAAGGGCCATCAAGTCCAACCCTCTGCCATGCAGGAACTCACAATCAAAACACCCCCAACAGATGGCTTGCTGTCAGGATTTGATATTTGAGGGTTGACATAATTCTGTTTGCAAAAGTAGCATGGAATGAGCTTTAAGATGGTTGCTGAAATGACTATAGGGATAGGTGAGAAGAATATGACTCATTCAAGATTGTTTTGAAAGTAATGTTTAATAAATGTATACTATGGGAATGAATTGGGATGGTGCTACAAACTGTGCAGACAGTTTCACCAGATTTTTCACCTTTCCTGTTATCTGAAATGTATTTTTCATCTGAATTGTATTTCTTCATTAGCTATTCTACTAATATTTCTACTTTATTCACTAACTTGAACTAAACAGGGATTATTAGAAGGAGGGGAAGTGAAATACTCTCCAGAAAGTGCTTATAGTCCATCCAGAATTCTTTTTAAAAAACAAAAACCTGAAATCTGCTTGGGCTCAGTTAAGGCAAAACATTCTAGTTTATCCATTCCTACCAAAGGAGACAGCTGCCAGAGTTGCTTTTCTGTGACATCACAGATGCTTATCTTTCCTTGAGGTCTGCTTGGTAAACATGGGGAGTGATATTTCCAATAACAGTATGACCAAAAATAGCCATGATTTTGCCAAATCCAGGAGGTACAAACAGTATACAGTGGACCCTTGTTATACGCTGGGGTTTGGTTCCAAGATGCCCCATGGATAACAAAATCCATGAATGCTCACGTCCCATTAAATATAATGACATAGCAAAATGACGTCCCTTATAAAAAATGGAAAATCAAGGTTTGATATTTGAAATTTATACTTTTTTTGAACATTTTCAAACCATGGATGCTTACATCCATGTATAAAAAATCCGTGTATAAGAGGGGGCCGACTGTATAATGTCATTGTACAGTGGGCTCTCCACTTACGCAGGGATCCATTCTGGATCCCTCCGCATAAGGGGAAATCTGCATATGCTGGAGCCCCATAGGAAGTAATGGGGTACGCGGCAAACTCTTCCAGTGCAGCTTTCAGCATATGACACACCCGTGTAAAATGCAGGCGCACTGGACAACACACATACACGCAAACAGGTCTCTTTCACACTGGAGGCTTACCATGAAATCATCAGAAATTGTTGACACTCCCATGCGCTTCTCCCATCAGTAAATTATCATGGAGGCATCAGGACTTGCTTTTCCGATTAGTAAAGTCGCCATTTGGTAATGATGGCATCTTCTGTTAATTGCCAAATGACAGCTCCATAAGGATTTTCTGACAGAAGAAGAAAGTCCTGATGCCTCCATGACGATTTACTGACGAGAGAAGCATGCAGGGGTGTGAACCCTGATCACACTTCTTTCACGATTTCTGACAATTTCATGGCGATTTATTCATGGTACGCCTCCCATGTGAAAGCCTCAACAGACACACACCAGAAGATGCCAGACAAAGTATCTGAGTGTGCTGCTTCTGAAAAAAGCCATGGAAGCATGGTTAGGCATTGTGAGATAAGTTGTTCAATGAGAAATTCTAAGTGTTGGGACTTTCAGTGTTAGCAGTACAGTACAATATATATTATACATTACATATTATATAATACATAATGTCATTTATATATAATTTTAATCTCCCATTTGAAGCATTTTTTTATTTTAATCTGTTTTCCCTGTGTTTTTAAAAAGCAGCTAGGAGGACAAACAAAGAGGAGCCAGCACTGGTTGGTCAGTGTCTCTGTTTTTGATCATTAGATGGCTGTGAGAGATTACATGGCTCTGAGAAATGTGCCACATCTGAAACCAGCAAATTCAATTCTTTGACTAATCTAGTCTTTGTAATTATCAAAACCTAAGTTGAATTCATTTTATTTTTATATATAAAAAATCAATAAGGGATACAGGTCAATTTGTCAATTTCTGAAAAATCTAACAAATTCAGCAAGCATTCCTCTATAGTCAGTAATGTTGAATTCATCCATTTATGTGTGTATACCAGTCTTACTGCCATGGACATATATTGTAATAGTCTTCCATTAGTCTTATTCAACTGTGCATGCAATAATCCCAACAGAAACCATTCAAAAATCTTTGCATCAACATATGTATTTGAATCCATTAAAAAAAACTTTTTGACAATCCACCACATATGTTAAAATGTCATTTCATGTTGCTCACATTTCCATCAAACATCGGATATCCATTTATACAGTGTAGCTAGACAATATACCACCAATACATCATTTTATAATACTTCTCTTTATGATCATAACATAAAGTAAAATTTCAATCTCTATGAACACATATTTTCCCATTGTTCCAGCTATACATTATAACCAAAATTCTTGGCCCATTTTCCCATACATTCTTTGACTTGTTCTTCTTCCATTTCAAATTTCATCAACGGTTGATACATTTTAGCTATTATATTGTCATCATCTGTACGTCAGTGTACTTCAAATTCTAATATACAGCACTTTGTTGAAAACCATACATCTTTTAATCCATTTTAAGTCTTTCTGACAATTGCAAGTATCTTGAGTACTCTATCACTGAAAAGTAAATCCCTCTGCTTTTAGCTGCTGTTTTGATTTAATTTTATATTCTCCTTGATACAATTCCAAGAGATCTTGATACCTCAACCATCTATCAAGTTATTGTCACATAAATTGTTTTGAAAATCTACATTAACTTTGACTTTATCATACTATAAATATCAATGCCAACCAACCTTAGGTCTTGCCTTCCCAATTCTGGTAGTCTTTTATTTCTCAGCATCACCCATGATTTCATCCAAACAAAGCAACAAACTGCAAAATACAATTTCAAACCCGGTAGACCCAATCCTTCTCTTTTGAATGTTGTAATTTTGATTCCCCCCCCCATGTTTTTTTCAACCACTTTCCTATGGATTTAATGCCCCTTACCCTCAAATTCTACTGAATCAGGTGTGTGAATGTGTCAGCCTTGGAATTTGGCCAATGGCAGTCTGAGAGAAAATTGTCTGGCCAATGCGAAAGTGCCAGAGCACTGGAAGGAAGAAATGGGCCCAATTTGGACCCATAAGTCTGATGTATTAATTTATCAGAAATTGTCTGTCTACTCTACCTCCGTTCTAAAGTAAATCATGCTTATTTGGTGTCACTTGTTTTTTGAAAATAAGGTAAAAGTTAAATATCACATTAATGTTTTTTCTCAGAGACCTAGTCATCTCCCATCCACCTACATACCCTATCAAAACAGGCAAATGTCACAGATAAGTGGGCAATTCAGTCTTTAATAAGCTATCCTTCCACTGTGGGACCTTAACAAAGTTAGGAAGTGTTTCATTTATAACAGTGTCTAAGGGCTTCTGTTTCCTACTTGAGGTCTTGGGGATTGTAGCAAGCTACATCTCTTTTGCTGAAGCTTCTTTAGTTTGAAAAGAATTATTCATGCCATTACGCAATCTAAGCTGAATGTTTAATTTGTCACAGTTTCTCCCAACCTTTTGTTGCCAACTCAAGTAGACTTCTACTGAGTCACTTTTCCCATTGACAGGCTTTAGAAACAATAATGATCCTTGAGCACAATTCTTCTGCATAAGTTTGATTGGGAATTCACCATGTGAGCAGCAACTACAGCTGCAAATCCAAGGTCTACCAGAAAGCAAATGTTAGTCCAATCGCAATTGCTTTCTATTGTGAATTCTTGTCCCAGTTCACATGGTTGCCTGGCATCACAGCCTCCTTCTCTCACTCCTGAATTTCTGTGCAGAAGCCACCAGCAGTATTAATGAAAAGTGGTCCTTGTTCCCTGCCTCAAGATGATTTTGAAAAAGACCTCCACTTAAAGCCAGAAATCAAAAATAAAGTATACATCAGTGAGTGGAGGGGCACAGCAATGACGATGATGTAAAACTAGTCATAAGGAAGGAAGATGTTATTCATACAATATAACCATGGTTAAAAGCTTTATCCATGGATGTAGAATTTATCACTACTTACGTACACTAGTGGCTGAAATTTGATTGTGTGTCTGAAAAAAGTTATTCGTTTGCAGTGCAATCCCATGGAAGAGGGAAAGAGGGAAGCTTTGGTGGTTGCAGCTTTTAAAGGCCAAAAAAAGTGGTTTGCCTCTTGACCATAAACTGCAAGACAGCATCTTCATTTTAATTTAAGCCAGAAGTACGCAACATTTTCAGCTCAGAGACACAGTCTTAAATCATAACTGTAACAGAGAACTTGGGGCCTATACAGACTGGCACTTTGTGCTGGCCTGTGGGTGGAGGTAGGGTGCAGCATCTGCACACTGGACATACTAACTCCATCCCTAGGGCACCATTTTGACGTGTGCTGATCTACATGGCATGTGCCATCATGACGCCCCTCCGGGGCGGCATCCACATGATGCAGCACCAAAGGGGTGTCATAAAGCTGCACTGCCAGGGCTATGGTGCCCCTTTGAGGGTGCAAAAAGGAGCCACTTTTTGAGGCTCCTTTTTGCTCTCTCTGGAGGCCGGATCAGGGCTACAACAGCCCCAATCCAGCCAGTAAAGAGACGACTACATGCCTCCCATCTGTACAGCCTCTTAGATACCTGGATGGATGGATGTTTCTCCCTTTCCATTTTACTCTCTTACTTTGCTCTTCTTTCTCCCATGCTAATCTAATATGCATCATCTTTAAAAATCTGTGTCTTATTTATTTTAATTAAAACATTAACATTTAAATGATGTTGGCTGTGTAGCAATGTACTGTCATTCAGGTCATGACCGAGTTGTACTTCAAGATTCATCAGCTGAAGGTCAGGGATGGAAACATAAGTTCCAGGGGTGTCCATTTTGTGTTTACTTAGCAGTGGCCCTGCCACTACTAGGCTGGCATTTGTCAGAAATTACAATCCCGTACCTAGCTAATGAACCAAGGTAAGTTTTGAGAAATTGCCAAGGGCTGTAGTTTAAAAAACAACAACAACTAAGATATGTTCAAATTCTCAGTACTTTTTTTTAAAGTACATGTACTAAGTGTAAGTATCTGGATGATAGCGCAATATATTTTTGTCTATCCGTAGGCATTCCTTCACTAGTAAAACATGTAACAGAAAATTATAATATTCCCTTGAATTTCTGTTGTATACAAGCTTCTTGAATAATGAATGATTGGATCTTGGCTTAGTGTAAGCAATTACATTAGTGGTAGCCAGACCAAGGACAGCTGCTGAGTGTACCATTAGGTGCAATTCCGCTCTGTATTTTACCACAGCGTCTCACATAGCTATTCTGAGTTGAATGGCACCAGCAGGGGTCCTTTCACACTACACAATGATAGTGTTATGAATCCACTTTAACTGTCATGGCAACATCCTGTGAACTCTTGGACTTTGTAGTTGTGGTGGGCATTTAGAATTCTCCTCCCCAAAGAGCTCCTCTCAGCAAACTATACATCGCAGAGGTCCATAGAATGTTGCCATGGTAGTTAAAAGTGGAATCACAGCACTATGACTGTGCAGTGTAAAGGGCCCAGAGCTCCTGTTCAACTTGAAGCAGCTGTAGGACGGAGCAGTGGTAAGAATCGAGAGGGGATTTGCTGCCCCACAGTGGGCATCTTTCAACCTGCTCTTCTGAATTTGGGTAGGCTTATAAGAAGTCCAACACAGTGAGCTCCTAAAATACTTTCAAAAAACTTTTACATTTTGGGCAGCAGGAGTTGGAGGCTTAATTTCAGTATTCAAATGGCATAAAAGCTTGTCCTAAGAAGCTAAAATGTCAAATAGAAGAAAATGCATATATATATATATATATATATATATATATGCGCGCTATAGTCAGGAAATGGAAAAGTCAGTTGATTGTGATATTTAACATAAATGCGATCAGCTTTCCTTTTTCTTTTTTTAAGGCCCTACACTCTGGAAGTTTATTGCAAAGGAAGCAGGTTTTTTTAATGACACTTAAATGTGCAGGACAGTATTTGTACTGTGAAGTGTAGAAAATGCACTGACCCATTTTTGTAGGTAGAAAACCAGCAGAGATCAAATTACAAACATATGGTGACTAATGGAGCACACCAAAGAATTTCAAGAAGAAAACCAGCCTGTGCTTCATATATTATAGTAAAGCCTTTGACTGTGTAGCTCATGAAAAAGTATGGGTCACTTTACAAAAAATGGGAGTGACAAAACAGTTATTCTCCTAATGTGTAACCTGAACTCTGGACACTCAAGACAGAATATGGTTGGGAGGGAGGGGGGAGAGACAGAGTGATTTGCAAATGACAAAAGGGTGAGGGTCAGACAGGGATCCAGTTTATCACTCTGTTTTATTTAGATGCAAAACAGTAGTATGAAAACTGGGGGAAGAAACACAAATAATTTAAGATATGCAGGTGACACCATATTATTGGCAGTACAGTTGCCCCTCTGTTTTCACAGGGGATCCGTTTCCACCTGAAACAGGTTTTCTCACCCACCCCCCTGTGAAAACAGACTCGTATCTATTCAAGCCCAATTGGTTTGAATGGCTGTGTGCTCATGTGCGCATCCCATTTTAGCCAATGGGGCTTGCCCCTCCGTGAATAATTGAGACCGTAGACTTCGTGTCTGCAAAATCAGAGGGGCGACTGTATTAAGAAAGCAAAAATAATAGTAGAGTCATAGAACTGGAAGAAACCACAAGGGCCATCAAGTCCAACTCCTGCCATGCAGGAACTCACAATCAAAGCACCCCTGACAGATGGCCATCCAGCCTCTGTTTAAAGACCTCCAAGGAAGGAGAGTCCACTACACTCTAAGGGAGTATGTTCCACTGTCGAACAACTCTTACTCTCAGGTAGTTCCTTCTAAGTTTAGGTGGAATCTCTTTTCTTGTAGCTTGCATCTATTGTTTTGTGTCTTATTCTTTGGAACAGCAGAAAACAAACTTGCTCTATCCTCCATATTACATCCCTTCACATATTTACAGTAATATCACTTCTTAACCTTCTCTTCTCCATGCTAAACATATCCAGCTCCATAAGTCATTTCTCATTGGGCTTGGCTTCCATACCTTTCACCATTTTGGTTGTCCTCTTTTGGACACACTCCAGGTTGTCCACGTGCTTTTTGAATTGTGTTGCCCAGAACTAGACACAGTATTTCAAGTGAGGCCTAGCCAAAATAGAATTGAGTGGTAATATTACTTCCCTTGATCTAGACACCACTATACTTCTACTGATGCAGCCTAGAATCATATTGGGTTTTTAGCTGCCACATCACACTGTTGACTCATGTTTAACTTTTGGTCTACTAGGACTCTGAGATCCCTGACCACAGAAGAAATATATAACTTTAAAGTTAATTATGAAGACATCAGAATTGATAAAAGATGTTCTCTCCCTTGATTCAGTCGTCAATTTAAATGGAGAGCCCGTACAGACAGGCCAAAATAAAGCTGCTTCGTGTCACTTTGGAGGTATGCTGTTTAAATGACGCACACATCTTAAGAGGCCAGAAGCCGCACCAAAGCTTCGTTCCAGTCCTTAGGACCGGGGCATGGCTTTGGTGTGGCTTCTGGCCTCTTAGGACACATGCATCATTTAAACAGCATACTTACAAAGTGACTCAAAGCAGCTTTATTTTGACCTGTCAGTACGGGCATGGAGACTGTAGTCAAGAAATCAGAAGCTTAAGATTTATGAAGTACTGTATATACTCATATATAAGTCTAGAAATTTAGGTCAAAAAATTGACCTAAAAAACCTGAGTCGACTTATCCAAGGGTCAATATAAGTACTGTAGCTGAACTCTTATTTAAAAGAAGGAACCATATCCTGGTGACAAGCAAGACTACAATATGTGAAGCACTGACCCCCCCCCTCCTCAACTCTCTCATCCATCCAGTCTTAAGAGTAAGCACAAAGAGTTATGTCTGATGGAATTTTATACGTTTTTTGACATTGTTTTACTTTGCTTCATCCTTTAGATCTTTGCTATATGCCCCTAAATTTTACCCTCGACTTATCTACTGGTCAGAGTAAAATCCATAATTTTGGCTCCAAAACTTGCCCTCGACTTATACATGAGGTTGACTTATAGTTGAGTATATACGGTAAGCTCCTGAAGAATAAAAATATATAATTGAATGCCAACATCAGAATCACCCATACCATAGAATTTCTTATGAGTGTGTATGGATGTGAAAGCAACCAATGAAGAAAGCTGGCAAAGGGGAACAAACTCATTTGAATATTTGAACTCATTTGGTCCTGAATACCACGGACTACAAAAAAGACAAATGGGTCTAAGAACAAATCAAAGCTAAACTCTCACTAGAGGCCAAAATGACTAAGCTGAGGCTTTCATATTTTGAACATATCATGATGCAACATAACTCCCTCGAAAAGACTATAATGTTTAGTGCAGCTGAATACAGCAGGAAAAGAAGAGTCCATTACAGATTATTGGCTCTACTGAGGAAGTCACAGGCCTTGGTTTCAATGACCTGAGTAAGCTTGCTAATGATAGCCTTGGGAGTCTCTACTTCCCAGGATCACCATAATTCAAGGCCAACCTGACAGCACATACCAACAACCACAATTAAATCAGCGGTGGGCAATATGTGGTCCTCCAGATAGTGTTGAACTCCAGCTCTCTAAAACATTAGCCTGCATAGCTATTCACCTAATAATAACAACAATAATAATAGTAATAATAATAAAATTTATATTTTCCCACCTCTCCAGCGGGATCGAGGCAGGATTACAACCCAATAATAACAATAAGCTACAATAATAAAAAATATAATTTTCAAGCATTAAAACAGTTAAAAACAGTACAGTCAAACAATATATAAGATCCTGAATATAAGAGTGAATGATGTCTTTACAGAAGATTGGGTGGATAGGCTTGCCGGAAGAGATCCGTCTTAACTGCCCTCTTGAAACCCTCCAAGGAGGTAATAAGACGGATCTCTTCAAGAATATTGTTCCATAGTTTAGGAGCCACTGAAGTAAAGTAAAGGAAGTTGAAACCAGTCTGGTTGGATGTACTTCCAACAGATTTTTCCCAGAGGTTCTGAGAGTGCGGGGCAGATTATACAGGGTGAGGCATTCCTTTAACTAACTCGGGCCCGAGCCATGTAGGGCTTTATAGGTGATAAACAACACCTTGTATTGCGCCTGGAAGCTAATAAGTAGCCAATGAAGATCTTTCAAAATAAGTGTTATATGGTCAAATTTCAAAGAACCAGTGACTAATCTGGCTGCTGCATTTTGTACTAATTGAAGCTTCTAAACTTGGCACAAGAGTAGCCCCACGTAGAGCACATTACAGAAATCAAGGCGAGAGATTACCAGTGCATGGTAGGGACGCAGTTGGCATAGCAACCAAAGTTGGTACCAAGCACTCCTGGCTGTCGCATCTACTTGAGATGACAATTGTAGTGATGAGTCCAGGAGTACTCCCAAACTGCGAACTTCGTCCTTTAGGGGAAGTGTGACCCCGTCCAGGACAGGTTGACTAATTTCCTTCCCAGGACCTAGGGAACCTATCGCTAGTACCTCCGTTTTCTCTGGATTCAATCTAAGTTTGTTTTCTCTCATCCAGCCCATTACTCACCCTAGACAGGCGTCCATTACTCACCCTAGACAGGCGTCCAGAGGAGAGATGTTGTCCCTCGTCACTGCAGCAGTCGGAGACATAGAGAAATAAATCTGGGTGTCATCAGCATACTGATAACACCATGCTCCACGTCTCCGGATGATCTCTCCCAGCGGCTTCATGTAAATGTTAAATAGCAAGGGGGATAGAATGGCACCCTGAGGAATGCCAGATGTCAGTTCTCTCTTTGAAGAGCAACTATCCCCCAGCTTCACCATCTGGAATCTGCCTGAGAGGTGGGAACTGAACCACTGACGCGCAGTGCCCCCGATACCTAGCTCCCTCAGGCCTTCCAGAAGGATACCATGGTCGATGGTATCGAAGGCCACTGAGATGTCCAAGAGCACCAACAGGGTCACACTTCCCCTGTCAATGCCCAGACGGAGATCATTGACTAAGTTGACCATGGCTGTCTCAACTCCGTATCCCACTCTAAAGCCAGTTTGAAATGGGTCCAGATAATCGGCTTCATCCAAGACAACTTGGAGCTGGAAGGTGACTGCCCCCTCGATCACTTTGCCCAAGAATGGTAAAAGGGAGACCGGTCTATAGTTATTTCTCATCAGGAGATCTAGGGAGGGTTTCTTCAAAAGTGGTTTTAGTATCGCTTGTTTTAATTTAGATGGAAATATTCCCTCCTGGAAGGATGCATTTATTATAAGTTGTAATGATGTTTTTATTGCATCCCCTCCCTGGGCGGTCAACCATGATGGGCAAGGATCGAGGTGGCACGTCATCCTCCTTACACTTCCAAGGAGCTTGTCCACTTCATCAGTATTTACAAACTCAAAATGATCCAGTTTAATATAGTTCGTGGAGTCACTGAATACCTCTTTTATTGTTTTTGTTATAATGCCAGCATCAAGGTCAGCCCTTATCCAAGAGATTTTATCTGTGAAGAAGTTGTTAAAAGCATCACAGCAGGCTTTAGTTGGTTCTAACCAGTGACCATGATGGGTGTTGCAATTGAACTACATCTTAGGCAACCACAAGTTCACCATCCTTGCATTAAGCTTTGCTGTTCTACCTGGTAAAATTTTAATGACACTTTAGCAATATTTATTACATTCATGTGTCACTTGAAGGCCTCCCATAGGTTTTGAGTTTGTACTTGTAGAACAGAAAGCTGGAAGAGACAACCCTGTGATTAATCCAGCAAAGCTGTTCGTGTGTTCTTATGCAGAATTAAGCACAACTAGGCCTGTAGTTTTAGTGGGATTTAACATCTCTAATTTTGAATAAGATTGGCCCAGAAAGATTCTTGCAAATATGGCAGCTGTTTTCCTTTCCCTTAATGTAATCTATTAAATTTCTAACCAATTTCCTTGTCAACTGCATTTCAAAGACAGCTCTAACCGCTGTTAAAATCTTAGCTGCTTAGCATCATTCCAACTGTGTTGCGACCTCTCCTCTCTCTGCTCAAGGACTGCTGACGTGCCTCCTCTTGCGTCTTCATGCCTTGTCCTCAACCTGACGCAGCTCTTTTCTTTCTTTTCCTCTCTATAAAAGCTCAGGCTGGAGGCATGACAGAATTTAGGTCTGTCAACCTTGACGGTGTCTGTTGGAAGTTGCCCCCAGCAACAGAGTGGAAAACTTCCTGGAGTGTTAGATATGCTGGCTGGTTTGACAACCTCCTGGGTAAATGTGACAAGGGCAAATATCTGCTCTGTTCAGACACCCTGCTTGGTTGGAGAGAGCAGCTCCTTGCACGCAGAGACCATCCGCAGGTTACGTCACTATGTCTGTGGCATCATGCTGGGCTGCCTCGTCAGCACTCTCCTTTGAATTAGCTTTTTTGTTTGTTTGTTAATGAAATCACAGATAGGTTTATTCATGAGAAACATGACTATTTTATTTCACATCCCCTCCTACCTAGAGCTGCCAAGCCAGTGGGAATTTCCCCACTTTGACAGAATTGTGCAAAATGTCTAAATTATTTTTTAAATAAAAGTTGGGGAGTTATTTCTGTGTTGAGCCTGCATTAAAAGTTATCCTCAGAACACAGAGATATAACTCCTCTTCATATCTTTCCCAAGATTTCACTCAGTGTGTAGAACTCAGGATTTGCATCCAGAAGGATCCATGTCTCTGGCATCTCTTATTGAGCAGGATCAGTGTGTAGGTAACCTGACTCTAAAGAGCCAATGCCAAACAAGAGTAGACCAGGGCTGGGTGACTGTGACCTTCCAGAGGTTGTACAACAGCAACTCCCTTAATGCCACATCATTGGCTATGTTGCCTGGGGCTCATGAGAGATATAAGAGAGAAACCTTTGGAAGCCACAGCCCCTCACCCTTACAGAAAACCAGTCAAAGGAGCTTATCACATCTGTATTTCATTTCCTATTCCATTCTCAGTGATACTAACTATAAAAAAGGTTTATCCTTGGAAGCCATCTTTTATGATGGGAGGCCTTTTTTGACTATCTACCCATCTAACTTTGGAGCTTATCACATGGACTTTAAAACTGTCTCATGCCTCCTGGGCTGCAGCCAAGACACGGGATGGAGGTGGGATTATCGCATGCTAAATTGAGACCTAATTGGTGGCTGCCATCACCCAGGTCCCAGCTATGCTCCACCAGCATTTTTTAGAAGCCAAAAATCTTCCAACTTTGAAAAAGTGCTGGTGGAGGCTGCATGACTGAGACCTGGCTTGGATCCAGGCTGATTGTGGGCGGTGATTAGGCAGTGATTTAGCATGCGATAATCCCCGCCTCCATCCCGCATCCTGTCTGCAGCCCGGGAGGCTTGAGACAGTTTTAAAGTCCATGTGATAAGCTCTAAAGTTAGATGGGTAGATAGGCAAAAAAGGCCTCCCATCATAAAAGATGGCTTCCAAGGATAAACCTTTTTTATAGTTAGTATCACTGAGAATGGAATAGGAAATGAAATACAGATGTGTGAGCAACACCTTCCTTCCAGAAAGCACTAAATAATTTTGACTGTCTCCATGTTTGTTTAACTTTTTTTCAAAGTAAGGCCAGAATGGCTTCCTCTTCCAGATGTCACTTTATGATGGGGGTAAAGAAAATACGTCCCACGGACCATATTTGGTTTAAGGGTTTTTCTTAAATACTCAAAATACTTGTCTAAGGAAGTTTGGGAAGCAATGTCCCCAACTATTACAGTCCCAGAAGAGGCCTTTTAAAAAATTACTTCCTTTAAAGAAAAAGCCTCTCTTGAACCTAAAACAGACTAAAGCAAAACATGGCAAGCTGAAGAGTTTCCATAGGAGGGCGAAATGGTGAAATTTCTGGAAACCATACCCTATGAGGAGTGGCTTAGGGAGCTGGATATGTTTAGCCTAAAGAAAAGAAGGTTAAGAAATGACCATGATAGCCATGTTGAAATATGAAGGAATACCATATTGAAGGGCTCCCAGAGTGAGGATGAAGCAAGCTTATTTTCTGTTGCTCTAGAGACTAGGACCTGGAGCAATGGGTTCAAGCTACAGGAAAAGAGATTCCATTTAAACATTAGGAAGAACTTCCTGATAGTAATAGTTGTTTGACAGTGGAACACACTTCCTCAGAGGGTAGTAGAGTCTCCTTCTTTGGAGATTTTTAAACAGAGGCTTGATGGCCATTTGTCTGGGAGTGCTTTGATTCTGTGTTCCTGCATGGCAGGGGATTGGACTGGATGACCCTTGTGGTCTCTTCCAACTCAATTGTTCTATTATTCTATAGCAAAATAGCCCCTGGGAGCAGCAACGTGAAGGTTTGTTTGTTTGTTTAAGTAAAAATATTATAAAAATTAAGGTGGGTGGGAGGAGGCTTGCCAGAGTGAAAAATGGAGATATCTCCTGTGCCTTTAATAGTTGTGTAGGGTAGACCTAAATACCAGATCTTGTTAAGGCTCTGGGTCCTGTGTGATCTTGCAAGCTAAGCAGTATCAGCCTTAGGTGCGGTACAGACTGCCATAAATCAGCAGCCTCCCGGCGCCTGTTTTTCCGCCAGAGGGAAGCTGCAGCCGCCAAACCTCACGGCTTCCCACTGGCGAAAAACAACCTGCAAAAAGCGGGTTCTTCTAGAGCTGAAGTGGCGGTGTAACGAGTGCACCACTGGCGCACTCATTACATAAGCACCGCACAGCGCCATGTGGACGCCACACACGCTTAGGTAACAATGGCAACGCCCATGTATACAGGGCACTGTCATTGTTACGCCCTTGTCACGTGCTAGGGTTGTGGAGCGTGTGGGCACTCCACTCCCAGGCAAACCTAACACATGATGGGGGCGTCCCTAAAGGCCCGTTTGTACCGGGCCTTGGTTGCCTAGACAGGCAAAAATAAAGCTGCTAAGGACTGGAGCGCAGCTTTGGCACAGCTTCTGGCCTCCTAAGATGCATGTGTCATTTAAACAGCATACTTCCAAAGTGACCTGAAGCAGTTTTTTGTGGGGTTTTCAGGCCATGTGGCCATGTTCTAGAAGAGTTTCTTCCTGATGTTTCACCAAGAAGCAGCTTTATTTTGGCCTGTCTGTGCAGGCCCTAACTCCTCCCACCCACCTGAACTTGGAATGGGAGACTGTCAGTGAATACCAGGTGATGTAGACTATATTTCAGAAGAAGGAACTGGCAAAAGCACCTTCTGAGTATTCCTTGCTTAAGAAACCCCTAACAGATGTATGGGGCTGCCATAAGTTGACAAGCAACTTGAAGTTGGAGGGAGGGAGGGAGGGAGGGAGGGACGGAGGGAGGGAGGGAATTTCAGCAGATCTTGTTTATTATCTCATTGTATTACAAGCAACACTTGTTGACCAGGTGGGGGTCCCAGTTGCTTAGGGCAGAATCAAGTGTACATAGGAGACAGGTGTGGTTTATTCTCCCAAACTTCCCTCATTGGTTATCTGGAGGCAGATTTAACTCTCAACATGGCTGTTTACAAACAGCACAAGCCCCCAACTATTTTTTCATAGTGAGAGAATCTGGTTCAAATTACTTATTAACTGAGAGGAAAAGAGCCATGGGTTGACATCTTTAGTCTAGACAACATTATTTATGTCAAAGTATTTATTTCCCACTCTTCTGTTGCAAGACAATGCCGAAAGCAGCTGACAATGCACAAATCAACTGTAGAACAGTGGGAAATGTGGTGGAGCTCATCTTGGTTGCTCCATCTTCAAAGTGAGCCCTAAAATCCAGGCAACTTTATTGATCCATAGCCAGCAGGGTGTGTGACAAGATGTGTGTGAATAGGATGAGACACACACACGGTTTGCAGCGCTCCAATGAGCTCAGCAGATCATTTCCCTGTGATGCTGCCTTTAGAACCAGAAAATCAGATTTACAACTCCATATATGCAAACAGAATTATAATTTGGAAACTCGGAGAAAATACCCAGCAGTGAAATTAGAAATGAAGTTTGTACTGAGATCTTTTTAATACTATTATATAGGAATACATTGCACTGATTCCATGAGAACTTGGGGAGGGAGGGCAAGTATTGGCTTGGTTTCACAGCTGGTATACTGACTTCACTTTTTTCTTTTAGGAGCTTACTCATATAGTTTTGGATGATACTATTCTTGTTCTCTCTGCTTTCCACAACTAGGTTTTGGCATCAGAGAAGATTAAAGTTCAGCATTAATTCACTGAGTAAGAAAGGATGCCCCTTAGCAATGGGTAGTGCAATCCAAAGGACAGTCCACGAGTAACAATCACATGTTAAAGTTTATTACTGTAATGAATATAAATTAAAATGCTGTTAGCATGGATGTTAGTGGGTTGTGCCATCTGCCCTGAGCAAAAAAAGTGCCACTTTTTTGCTGTTCAGCTTAAAATCCATTTAAAAGATTGTCCTTGCAACAAAGGACCTCTCCTATTCTTCCTGATCTGATACTTTTTGACTATCTACTTTAACACTCAAATTTAACAGTAGCTCCCCCTCCAAATGGAAAGACGTGTTGCTGTATTTATATTTTTATATGTGGGACCCAAGGAAGTGTTTTAGCATATGCAAAAAGGATTGCTAGTTGTGGCCTCCTTCACACCTCCACAGGTTTCACTCTGGAGGGTCAAGAGTGCTTTTTTGAGTAAGTGGAGTAAGAGAAGTGGTCTGATGGCAATGGAGGACTTGGCCACTCAACAGATGTTTGGATACTCTGTGCAGCCTTTTAAATCCCAGCAAATTTCTCCCACACTTTCTGAACATCTTAAATTTGAAGCCTTCTCTCTGGTGTCAAGATATGCATACCCCCCAACATTTCATAGATGAAAACAGAGGCATGTGTGACCTGCTAACATTATGGTGTGGTCAAGAACAGATACAGAAGGAGAAGCTGCAACAATTTGCTTCTGCTTGAGCCATCTGGGAAGGGCAAGATTTGATGTCCTCCTCTCCTCTACTTGCCCTTCTGTGTTAACTGAATGCAAATTAGTTCAATACTTTGAACTGTGTTTGCAGCAGATGAAGTAAACTGAGGACAGGTGGAGTGGTGTGTGGCGTCACGGTGCCCTGGTGGCGTCATGTGGACACCACACCCTGATTCTGCCCCCAGGCCAGGCTTAATGGCCAGTCTGCACAGGGCCTAAGATCCTCCATTGTGCTGTTCATGTATCTGGTGAAGTAAAGTATTAAACCTTTCTTGAATTTTGTATTGCCAGCAAGAAATTGCTTACTTGGCTGCAGTTTACTAATGATGTATTAAAACAGTACAACTTGCAAAATTATTCGAATTAATTGAGACAGTCGGACAGTATGTATTCAGTTACTTAGGAGAAAGCCTCACTTTACTGTTACCTTCAGCAGGCCAACTTGCTGAAAGTTAGAAGAATTTATTCTAGCATTTTTCAACTGTTCTCTAGAAAGCCTCAAGATTGACCTTAAAATCTCTGGGTGTGTTCTGATTTCTCAACTAAATATTCCTTCCATAAGATGGTCAAGCAAATTCTGTTTTCCTTTGAAAGAATGAACAGGATGAGTGGCATTGGATGCAATTTGCCTCCCCTCTCATACAGTTTCTGGAGGCAGGGCAGGGATGTAGCCAGGATTTTGGGAAGGGGGGGTTCAGACTAAGTGCCACCATTATAATGGGGCTTGGGTGCAGTGGCGCAGCAGCAAGCACCATTCATTTTATTTAACGGAAGGGGGGTCTGGACCCCAAGAACCCCACCCCCCCCTTGGCTACGTCCCTGGGCAGGGAATGGCCTCATGGAATGGCCAGCCTTAAAATCAATGATGTGAGGTTTTTGGAAGAGGTAGAAGTGAAAAATTTATCAATGCACTAAACATTATTACTTGATTTAGCATATTTGATTTAAATGTCATATTCATATCCAGAACTTTATATGGAAATTATTTTATTGAAATATCTGTAATATTGTAAAAAGAATATCAAAAATGTCTATTACACTTAAGAAAAATTGAAAGAACACTTTTTTTATCCATACCTAAAGAGAGCTGTACCTGATACATCTTATACCAACAGTTTTCTTTTCTTTCACTGAGGAATAATTGTTGTACCTTCAGCTTCACTACTAACTTTATGCAATGCTTAGGGACTGTGCAGATCGTCCCTTTTACAGCCAGATCAGGGCTGCAGCAACTGCATGCCACAGCCCTGATCTGGTCTTTGCAGGGTGCAAAAAGGAGCTGCAAAAAGAGGAGCGCTGTCACTCCGTGTGCCATGTGGACACTTCCCCCTAACTCCACCCCCAACCCGGGCTTTCCTGCCGGTGTACACAGCCCCTTACCCATTCCATTTCAAGTTGAGAAAAATCTGATTCAGTACAACAAATGGAACTTTCTGTTTCATAAAGGGATGGATGACAGCCTGTGGACAAAAGGAACTTTACCACATTTTATCTTGACTCCTACTTACAATTATGACTGATTGAAAATTGAGAAATTTTGTAGGGGGTGTTCATTTGTTAGGTTGTTTCTTTGAATACTAGGGTTTGTCAATGCTTGTTTCATTAGAAGAATATCAAGAAGCTCATATCCTATATTTAGTCCATCTTACATGATTAATTGCTGTAAAACAACCCAAACAATTATGGATTTGTGTGTGCATTTGTACACATTGTAGAAAATCTTCCTGAGAAAAATGTAGCATTGGAAAATTTATCATTTTGGAAAATGGAGAATTCTAGGAAAAATTTTCCACCCCACATTTCTGCTTGGCACTCTAGAAAAATGATTAGTATTATTCAAAATGTATGCAACCTAAATTGGCTTAAATGCCTTTTATACACTCCAAGTCTGAAATGTCAAGTGTGCTTCAGCCAAGTTTCATGCTTATGTACCACATGAAGTGCAATCCTGATATATCTTGGTAAAGCCCTGCAGCCAACTCATCTCCTGGGACTCTTTTGCAAAGTCTCAGTGAGCTATTACCTTCAGGCTAGTAGGTCAGTCTTCTTCCCAGAGGCCCATACATCATTTTGAATCTGATAAGGGAGCCCTGGTGGCACAGTGGTTAAGTGCTGGTACTGCAGCCACAATGTTGTAAATTCAATCCCAGAGGAGGGCTGCTCAGCCTTCCATCCTTTTCTAGGCCGATAAAATGAGTACCCAGCTTGTTGGTGGGGCAATTGGCTTACACATTGTAAACTGCTTAGGGAGAGCTAGTTCACTGATAAGCAGTATAGAAATGTACTTGCTATTGTTATTGCTATATTGCAAGCCATTAAAGATACGAGGTTGGAATAAGCATTCCTGGGAGACATGGAGGCAACAGTCCCCACTTGGGTGTATATCCCACATGTGCCTTCAGGTGCTTAGTCCTGCGCATGGTGGTTGTTTCTGTGTATCAATTTACCATGGAGTGTCAAGTGCAGGATTTGTCCCAATGTTGCCTATGGACCAAAACTGAATAGGCCTGCATGAGTCTCCAGCAGTGTGCTAGCTGCAGTCCGTGCAGATGGACAGTTTACTCTTACAAGCTTTGCCCCTTTCATATTATTTAGGTTGACTGACATAGAAGCTGTCAGACCCAGATAGCTGTAATGTCACCCTTTCTGAAATGACTCTATGATGCAGGCCACAAGGCAACAACCTTCTAACCTTTCTGTGTTCTCTTTGTTGTTGTTGTTGTTGTTGTTGTTTTGTGCCTTCATGTCATTTCCAACTTAGAGGAACCCTAAGTGACCCTATCATGGGATTTTCTTGGCAAGATTTGTTCAGAGGATGTTTGTCATTGCCTTCACTTCAGACTGAGAGAGTGTGACTTACCCAAGCTCACCAGTGGGTTTCAGGGTTGAGTCAGGTCTCCAGAGTCATAGTCCCTCATTCAAACCATTACAACATACTGGCTTCATTATCCCTCCCCCAGTGAGAGATCATTGATAAAAGTGCTGTTAACAATATGGAAGAAAGTGAACACACTAGCTCTGTCTCCCTTCCACTAGCCCTGCTTCACAATGTGACCATGAATTGTGAAAAACCAGGCTCCCTTAACTCTATCCTTTTCTGACTGTCACCCGCCATTTGAAAAGAGCGATGGTGAAGGGAGCTTAGTCTGAACCCTCTTCTCACACATTTAGGTTCATTGTTTAATGAACTTCTCATTACAGTGTTGGTGTTAACTGTTTTTATAAGAGGAGCCATGAATCATATAGAACAACAGCCCTAAGAACAATGAAGATATATTACATTTATTTTCATTGTTTCCCATCCATTCTCAGAATCCTCTCCCAGCAATAGGACTTTGAGCTGTTGCTACTTTAGCTGAATAAGATGACACAAGTACACCACATTCCAGAATGGGGAGATTCTGAGGATCAAGGAGTAAGTGTCTTGACAAGGTGAATGAGTGGCACAGGCAAAGAGAAAGTTTAAAAAGTACAGTCGGTCCTTCTTATACACGGATTTTTTATACACGGATTTAAGCATACACGGTTTGAAAATGTTCCAAAAAAGTATAAATTTACCTTCATTTTCCATTTTTATACGGGACACCATTTTGCTATGTCATTATACTTAATGGGACTTGAGCATACACGGATTTTGTTATACACGGGGCATCTTGGAACCAAACCCCAGCGTATAACAAGGATCCACTGTAATGATTGTTCTGAAGTCAGATTTTGTGTGTTGGGGAGGGGCTTCAAGTCACCTGTCAACCTGTGGAGACCCCATGAATTTCATAGGATTTTCTTAGGCATGGAATCCCCAGTTTTGCCAATTCCTTTCTCTGAAATATACACTTGGTATTCATTGGCAGTCTCTCATCCAAGAACTAAGCAGGGCTGACCCAGCTTAGTTTCCAAAATCAGATGGGATATAGCACATTTAGGGTATTTAGGGCCTGGGACAGACTGCTGAGAAATGATGACCTGCCGGCAGCCATTTTTTTCTCCGCAGGGATGGTGCATCCCCCAAACAGTGCACCGTCACTGCAGAGCAAAAAGAATCCGGTATTTCTGGGTTCTTTATGCGGTGCCACAGTGACATCACAAGAGCACCATTGCTGCATTTGCGACGTAAGTGATGTGTGGTGCCATGTGGATGCCACACGCCGCTTACATCACAATGGCGGTGCCCGTGTACACGGGGCAACACCATTATAACACTGCCACTGTGTACTAGGGTTAGGGACCGTGCATTTGCTGTGAGGTCCCTAACCTTAGTATCGGCTCTGGTATGTTGCTTATTGGCGGTGTGTACTGTGCCTAGGCCAACCTTAGCACCTTCTAAATGTGCTGCACACATCTTCCAGTATTAAGAGAAAGCACACGTAGTCCACTGTTGTCCACTCCAGTGGTTACTGTATCTAGTTCAGACAAGTGACTTTCCTAGTACCTGTTACTGACTTCTACTTCAAGTCCAGAAATTTGAATTTTGCTGTTGTGCTTCACAAAACTGATGTTTCAGTAAGGGGGAAATTAATTTTGCTCCCTGTCCTAGGTTGAAGGATTTTGCCACTTGGATACTTCCTTTTCCCTTCCCCACACTTAGTGAGCTACAGTCACTGTATTTCAGTAGTGCAAGTTAGGCACATCCATTCCAGAGGTTAGATGAGGGTGTGGGGTTGGTAGATGGGAGGAGAACATGTTTTAATGGCTGGTTAGGACATCCAGACAATCATACCTTTTTCATTTCTGCCTCAGGTGTTTCTACCAGAAAAAAATAATAATAAAGCTGTCCAACAAATGGAAATGAAGCAGCTATAAACCCAGGAGTACAACTGAACCAGACATATGTGTTTTTGAAATACTAGCAGATGTAGTGGTGGTTGCAACGGTTGTAACATAATACAGGTTTTTTTATTAACTGAGGTCAGTGGAAGCTTGTGAGAGTGTTTTAGGAGCATGGATTTATTTTTAGGAGCTATGAAATTTTATATAGTCATTGCAGGTGCATGTACTTCAAAATTGCTTCTACTGCCTGGAGCAGCAGACAGCTTTATTCAACAGTTTTTCTCTTGAGAACCTTGCTCTTGTTCAGCCACAGTTATTTCTCTTTAGATAGAAGAATGATTCCAAGGTGAAGGTCCTTCTGAGGGCCTTTCCCCAAGTAATGAAGAGAATGGAAGAGTCTTGTTAAATTTTGTGAACAAGGCCATTGGGATGCACCACTTCCTGCCCACCTCAAAAAGAGGTTCAGTAATTAAGTATATGTAATCTTTAAGAATTTTCACATGTTTTAGTTGGAGGTTGATATCGTCTAGAAGACAAGTGCTCACAGTTCACATGGAAGATGTTATGTAATAGTTCACTGCTTTTGTTCTTCTAAAAGCCTGGTGAAGAACATTCAACTGTAGGTGAAAGACCATACACCAAGTGGACCTGGTGGTCTTGAATGTGATGCAGCAGTGTGATAGAGATGCAGTGTTGATGTTGGCTTGATGGCAGTTAACAACAACAAAATTAGCTATTTTAGTCATTTATTTTTAGGATCTGAACCTGGGATTGGAGGGTTCTAGTAAACCTGAAACCTACATAAAACTGAAGTAATGTAACATACTTTCTTGTGTATCTCCTTCTCCCTATATTTCCCATACAACTATCTTCCCTTAGGCTTACATCTGAGGGCTTGATCTAAATGACTTCAATGTAAGAGATAGGAGAAGCAACTGCTTAGAGCAAAACTTTATCTGTGGTGGTTTCTAGCTTGTGAAATGCTCTTCAGATGGAATCTGCCAAAACAATGGCATAAGTCCAGTTGCTTGTCCCACCCAGAACTTGAAAAGTTACTTTTTATAAAAGTGATTCATTCTGTTTATTCAGTACATCATTTGAAAAATAGCCATCACTGTTAACTCTTTACACTGTTGAAAAGGATTTTGTTGCAATTAGCTGCCTGTTAATTTCCCATACCATCTAATCTTTTGAGAAGAAAGATGTAGGATTCATGGCATAAAGTGTGAAAACTTCCTGTCAGAGTACCTCTAAAATTACTATAAACTATAAACCTTTACTTGCTACACCAGTAAAAAGACTTGATTCTTTCTTGTGATGCATAATAGTGTATACAGAAGAAGAAGAACCACCACCTGCTTAATAAGGTGCAAATTTGGTCCAAAACACACTTCAGAAATAATCCAGTTTGAAACCACTTTAACTGTCCTTGCTCAATCATAGTGAATTCTGGGAACTGTAGTGTTGTGAGACATTGAGCTTTCTCTGTCAGAGAGCTCTGGTACCACAATAAACTACAATTCCTAGGATTCCCTAGCACTGAGCCAGGGTTCAGTGGATTATTTATGCAGAGTGTTTTGGACTTTGGCTACACAGACATGGACAAGAAAGTAGGTACAGATAACTATATTCAGTGAAACCTATGTAGTACCTCCAAACTCTATGTTGAATTAGTTACTAAATGGTAAGTTAACACATATGTAAATCTTATTTGATACAATGGGTCTATTCAGGTTTGAACTAACAATTAGTTTCAAGTTGGAACTACCAATTGTATTTAAGTCAAAGCTCTTCTTGACCATCTATTTAAAATGTGGTTGTTCAAAATGGCATTAGAGAGAATGTCTCCTTTACTTGTTGTATTTTAACACTGGGTGCACCCAGACTGATTGAAATGTCCATTATTTTGTTCCTGTTCTTTTTTATTTTATAGCTGGTTAAAATAAACCAGTCTCGGGTGCTGATATAAAAAGTCTCTGGTTGTAACTGTAAGGCAATTTAAGTTTCCTAAGGCTTTAGCGTTTGTTAAGGAAACAAAAACATTTAAATATCAAAAATATTAAAGCCAAGCCCATTAGGATCTAGCTTTAAATCAGCCAAGTAGCAGAAACACATCCTTGTCTAATTATACTTCCCTAAGAACTGAGACTGACACAAAAAATAACACAAGTAGCTTGAAATTCAAACAAAGGTTTACTAATGGCTTATATGCATAGAGGTTATATTCTAATCTAGCTAGTGAATAGTTCAGGTTAAAAAAAAATATTTATCTCACTATTTTTTCATAGAAAGTTGATGGTGAAGGATGATGGAAGACCCAACAGTGTTAGGAGAAAATGTGCGAGTGTGCGAGTCTCAAAAGGTTAGTTTGAATGAGGGGAGAGAGAGGGAGCTTGCATGCGGGAAATCCCTATCTATATAAGGAAGGGAAAGGAGAATGCAAAAATCTTCCAACAGTAACAGGAACTCACACAAAATATTCTGGGATAAACAAAATGTGTGTGGAACTCCAAAATAAAATTGGAAAGAACAGGAACTTTCTACTGGGACTTTCTACTTTTTGATGAGTCTGGATGTGCCCACTGATATGATACCTTGCTTTGAATGTGATGGGTTTACTATTATAAGTTTGTATTTTGTGTTGTACAGTTGCCACTGTAATTGCAACAAGTGGTGTTCAAAGAGCCAAAACTGAGACCCTGTGACCTCATTGCATTGTGCCTCACTGCATTAAGAACTAACCAGGCACCAGTAATACTCTGCCTTTTGTTTTTCAATATCTTTTGCTTGTGGATCTGAGGCATCTATGTGGTCTTTATGATCTGTCTCTCCATATGTCTTGGGCATTTGTATGTCTTCTCAGGAAAACACCAGCTTCTCTTGTTTTTCCATGTTCTACTTAACCTTGGGAGCATTTTGAAAAGCTTTCATAAGGCTATTTTCTATGATACTTGGTATATGTCAGACAGACTACAGAGGATCAATCAGAATTGTTGTTCATTCTCTGCCCTTGTTTGAGGAATGCTCCTAAAGTCATGTTCTGAAATTATGGGATCAAGATGGAGATTTGGAACAACATGAACTTGGGAATTTTCTGGTGATTTAAGCAGTCTGGATATGGTTAATCACTGAAAAAATCTTCACAGTTATAAGTCATCTGAAAATCTCAGTTTAAATAAGGAGTCACACTATGATCCCATGGCCATTTGATGCCAAAGGTATTTCCAGACAGCATCTTCCACTAGGTTATTCAAAACATATTTGGGTGCTGAAAATGGCCAAATTTGTTTAATCTGTACAATAATTAATCTTGATGCTAATTAATTGTACAGATATTCTGGTTCTGGATATTTTATAGTTATGGAGCATCCAAGAGTTACTACAGAGAATGGAAAGCTGATAATCAAGTCTAATAACAGGAGAGTTCAAATAAAATCTTGATCTAGTCACATAGAAACAATGTATTGTTATTGGTTTACATGGAGCTTGCAGCACTGTTTACTACTGCCTCAGCCCATATCACTTCACCTTCTTAGTTTCTAATATCCAGGTCCAGAATGGGAATCAATAAATGCTCACAGTGATTCCTGTGAAACATAGTAACCTTATTTTGGCATGATGATTGACTGATAAATCTCATGACAGTGCCAGCCTGTACCAGACTTGAGCCTTGCCTTGTGTTGGATGGTTTTCCAAAAACTAATTTAAGTTGATACCAGGTGAATCTCAATCTCATATTCCAGATCCTTAAAGTCTGGAAAGGCCCATTTCTGTTCTCTGAACTTTCACCAGATGATTCCCAGATGTTTCCAGAACTTTTGCCAATAACACAATTTACATGAAAAATGGTGTCTGCAAGGGGACACATTATGCACTAGAAAATAGAGGTCATATTAATGGGTGAGTAATGTGAGTAGGTAACAGTCCATTTTATCAAACATGGCAAGTTGTGTGTGTGTATGTGTGTGTGCCTGCGCATGTGTGCGTGTGTGTGTGTGAGAGAGAGAGAGATCAGTAATGTAAGTTCTATAATTGGATTGTCTTGTCAGTAGGTGAGGGGGCTACATGAGGGGACATAGAATCAGATGTCAGTAGTTACTGATGACCTTAAAAATCTAGGCAGACTGAGAAAATGCAAAATATGATGGGGAGAGAGAAATGGAAGAGGTAACGCCCTGGATGGAATGAATGTCTGGGAAATAGACAGTGGAAAAGTGTGATGTGGTTTCAAAATCAATAAGGTTTAAATACATTCAGTTGAAGCCAGTGTTGTTGAGAACGTGAAGTGGGCAAAATCAAAGATGGAGAGGCAGACAGTTCTGAAAAGTAAGGTGGAGCTCTATGACTTTTTGGTGTTTTTGTGTTTTTCTTTTATTGAAAAAAAATGTATTGCATGTGGCATTTTTCCTTTCTGGCTTTAATTTTTTGAGTGGAAAGTCAGACTTCTGGCTGTACTGTTTGCTGTCTTTCCCAAAAGCTATTCTAAAATATTCAGTTGTGGGTTCTTGAGGTCAAATTGTATTCCTGAGGGCTTGGGAATCACTATTCCTAACTTTCACGGAATAGCCGTTAATGTGTTTATTCCAAAAGTTGGCCATCTCTTCTCAGCATATGTAGCTTATAGCCTGAATACACACTTTCTTAGCCTTCTTTCTAATCTCCAGTATGGAGGTGTTGGCAGAGCTAGATCTGCATGTTTAGGCTTCTTCACATAAAATTTGCAGGTGGACAGAAACAGTGGAACCATCTCCCCGTCTCTCTACATGACTCTTCATGTAGAGACCTTCTCAGAATAGTCCCCGAGAGTTTGCAAAAGCCATGAAAAAGTCTTCCCCCCTGTACACACTGGCCTTAAAGAGTGGGTAGGTGGGGGTGGAATAAGAGTGTGGTGTCTACACACCACATGGCACACAGTGTCACGATGCTTCTCCCATGCTGCATCCACACAGTGCAGCACTGAAGGAGGATCATA
The DNA here is from genome assembly GCF_019175285.1 of Sceloporus undulatus. Lineage (NCBI taxonomy): Eukaryota > Metazoa > Chordata > Lepidosauria > Squamata > Phrynosomatidae > Sceloporus > Sceloporus undulatus. The sequence continues at coordinate 246,775,874 of NC_056522.1, read as the reverse complement.
AAGCTGCGCTGGTGCGGCTATTGCCCCCTTTCCAGGCACAAAAAGGATCCACTTTTTGCAGCTCCTTTTTGCGCCCTGGAAAGGCTGGATTGGGGCCATGGCATGCGGTTGCCGCAGCCCCAATCCAGAGAAACTGGAGGTGTCTGCTAATGCAGTGGTCCCCAAACTCTTTATGGGATTTTGGACTTCAGCTCCCAGAATCCCAGACTATTGGCCAACATATCTGAGACTTCTGGGAGCTGAAGTCCAAAACCTCTTAAAGGGCACAGTTTGGGGACCACTGAGCTAATGGAGAGAGCTGATTGAGTCTTTTTTGGAAGGCAGTTCCAGAACCTGGGAGCAGCCACAGAGAAGCCCTTATCTCATATTTCTATCAAGTGTGCCTTGAATGTGGCAAACAGAGGAAAGGTAACTCATAAGAACTGGGGGATCTTTCCAGCTTAAATCTGAGTCTAGATGCAGTAACCAAGTGCAATTCTTATGTGGAAATCATTCATAGGTGGAATTCTAAGATGGATGAAGCAATCCAGAATTGAATGGGAGGAGTCTTCAGGAGCTGAGTCTTAGGATTCAGGACACTCTGAACACTGAGACTTTGCTACTTCTGGAAGCATTGTTCCTTCTTCATTGCCAGGATTAGAATCAATGGCTGTCTTTACTTTAGGATGGAAAGTGGTATGATACCCTGAACACTTTTGTCTGACTTTGGCAGGTTAGCAGAGTTAAGTCTGATAAATACTTGGAGGAGAGACCAACAGAGAAAAGCGGGGATCTGTAGATAGGGCTGGAAAGAAATCCTGTTTAAATTAAGGAGAGCCACTGCCAGTCAGAGTTGACCTTACTGGTGTAAATTAATGTACAATCTGACTCATGTACAAGGCAGCTTCCTGTGTTTCTAAAATGCATGGACATATGTGGTTCATTTATTAGCTGGTGCAGTCTTGCTCAGATAGGGTTTGAGAACAACACTGAGACACAGGAAGATGGCTCAGAGGCCCTCTACACTGGCCTAAACATTACAAAAACTTCAGGTCACTCCTGAAGTTTCCCACTCCCAAACACGAGGAGACATTTTGCTATCCCTCGATTCCAGCTAAAGTTCAGGAAATGTTGTGGGAATGTTGCCACAACAAGGCCGTAACGTGTCAGGCCAGGACACTTATTCTGCACTATAAATGGAATGAATGGGGAGGACTTCATCTTACCAACCCAGGGGAAGGATGGGAAAGAATGAGTTCATTGTCCAGGTCCCAATATGTACCTTTGGGGATGAAAGTAAAGTGAAACAGGCAAGTAGGGCAGGCTGCTAAAGGCTTGCCGGGCTTGCTCGTGCTAAAGGGAGATTGTCAAGCTGCCATTTCCGTGTGCTTTTGAAGGCCTTGAAAGCACTTCCTGGGGAAGGTTACAGCCAAAGGAGGCCACTGGATGCCCATTTGGATCATCCCTGTGCCAGCAGCAGTTCGGGACAATAAGAGGAACTTGCTAAGCAACCACCCATCAGAACATACTGTTCATTCTCCCGCTTAGCAATCCCTTTCCTGCTCACACAGTGATGCTGAAAAGACTGGACAACAGTAGAAGTTAACATATGTATGGGGAGAGGGGGGTTAATATCATGCCACTGATCTAAAAGACTCACCAGACTCTTAGCCCACCCTTAAGATCCAGCCCTTCATCCTTCACCTTGGACTATTTAAACTTGGAAGCACTAACAGCTCACCACAGGACCAACCATGCAACAGGGGCAAAATGCTGCTGGTCAGCTGTAAAT
>NC_056522.1:246760248-246774093 GCF_019175285.1 Sceloporus undulatus | reverse complement strand
AATAATAATAATAATAATAATAATAATAATAATAATAATAATAATAATAAATTTTATTTTTACCCCACCTTTCCAAAAAGATGATCAAGGCGGCTTACAAAGGATAAAAGCAGTTACAATACAAAATAAAACGATTACAGTATAAAAGTTAAAACATTACTACGTAAGATGGGAACAGGAGTCAGGAAAAATTACACATGTCCAGGGTAATAACAATCAAATCACAATAATCCGGGGTCAAAAAAGGAAAACAAGGGGCAGAGAAAAAACAATTAACTAAATTGAGAAGGCCAATCGAAATAAGTATGTTTTTAAATTCTTTTTAAAAGAATCTAATGAGGCGGCGGAGCGGAGCTCTACAGGGAGCTTATTCCAGAAGGATGGGGCAACGATGGTAAAAGCCCTCTGAGAGGTCCTCACAAGATGAGATCTGGGGACCTCCAACAAATTAGTCCCAGATGTTCTAAGTGTGCGGGGCGGATTATATGGGGAGAGGCAGTCCTCCAAGTACCCTGGGCCCAAGCCATTTAGGGCTTTATAGGTTAAAACCAACACCTTGTATTGAGCTCGGAAGCGAATAGGCAGCCAATGTAGATCTTTTAGAATAGGTGTTATATGGTCCGACCTGGAAGTACCAGCGACCAATCTGGCTGCCATATTCTGTACCATTTGCAGCTTCCGAGTTTGGTACAAGGGTTGCCCCATGTAGAGCACATTGCAGAAATCCAATTGAGAGGATTAATAATAATAATAATTTTTTTATTTCTATCCCGCTGTTTGCCAGGCAATCATAGCGGTGTACAACAAATTAACCAGGGAATAGGGATCTAACCTGTACAGTGTTGAATGTATTTACACAATTGAAGAGAGTGAGCTAGCTTGTGTGCCCATTCCTTGAGTTTTCTGATCTGGCCAGGGTGGTACATGCCTTAGTTAAATCTTATTTGGTGTACTACAACACAAAAGAAGACCTTTTCTTAGTGTGCAGTGTTGTTTAAAAATCTTGTTTTCCCTTTTAATTTATTTTTTAAATGATTTTTAATTCAATAGATAGTTTCATCACACACTTTGGCAGAGAAAACGAAACTATAAGTCCCAGGATTCCATAGGATGGTGCTAGAGTATTGTACTTTTAAAGTGGTGTCAAACTGCATTATTTCTATAGTGAAGATTCACCCTATGTTGGGTACTAGTGAGAACAGATTACCCCACAACAAAAAATTGCTGAAGACAACCTGTCTGCTCTTACTGCTCGGCAGAGTAATAATAATAATAATAATAATAATAATAATAATAATAATAAATATTTATTTATATCCCGCCTCTTCCGTTTTGAGGATCGAGGCGGGTAACAGCAGAGTTTATATAATATACAACAATAAAAACAACAAGACTCCAGCCCAACCCTCCCCCCCCAGTATAAAATTAAACAATAAAACATGGTTAAAAATACATAACAATATAAGAAAATTAATAAGCAAACCACAAAAAGAAAAATAATAAAAGGAGGGGGATTCAGTTGGTTCTGGACATTATCAATCGGGGAAGGCCTGCCGGAAGAGAAAGGTTTTTGTCGCCTTTTTGAAAGCCACGAGCGAGGATAATTGGCAAATCTCTTCCAGCAGGTCATTCCAAGTTTTTGGAGCAGTGACAGAGAAGGACCTCCGGGAGGTCACCGCCAGTCTGGTGTTTCTAGATTGTAAAAGGTTTTTCCCGGAGGATTGGAGTGTACGGGAAGGATTGTATGGGAGGAGGCTTCCTTCAAGTAGACTGGACCCAGGCCATGTAGGGCTTTATAGGTGATAACCAACACCTTGTACTGTGCCTGGAAGCTAATAGGTAGCCAATGTAATGATTTTAAAATAGGTGTAATATGGTAGAACTTGGATTTTTCGGCGACCAGTCTGGCTGCCATGATTTGTATCAATTGGAGCTTCCGGACATGGCACAAAGGTTGCCCCATGTAGAGCGCATTGCAGTAATCAAGACGGGAGGTTACTAGAGCATGTACGACCATTTCTAGGTCCCGCTGCTCCAGGTAGGGGCACAACTGACGTATCAGCCAAAGCTGATAACAGACACTCCTGGCTGTCGCATAAGTCTGAGAAGACAGTTGAAGCGACGAATCCAGGAGCACACCCAAGCTGTGGACGCAGTCTTTCAGGGGAAGTGTGACTCCATCTAGAACTGGTGAACTTATCTCCATACCCGGATTGGGGTTCCCTATCACGAGTACCTCCATTTTATTTGGATTCAGCTTAAGTCTATTTTCCCTCACCCAATCCATTACCGACTTCAGGCAGTCATTCAGGGGGGAGATGCCCTCTTTGGTCGCTGAAACAGTCGGAGACATAGAGAAATAAATTTGGGTGTCATCAGCGTACCATTCTCTGGATGATCTCACCCAGCAGCTGCATGTAAATATTAAACAGGATGGGAGACAGAATGGCACCTTGAGGGACTCCAGATGTCAGCTCTCTCATAGAGGAGCAGCTGTCCCCCAGCATCACCATCTGGAATCTGCCCAAGAGGTAGGAACATAGCCACTGCAAAGCAGAGCCAGCGATTCCCAACTCTCTCAGGCATTCCAAAAGGATACCATGGTCTATGATATCGATGGCCGCTGAAATGTCCAAGAGCACCAACAGGGCCACACTTCCCCTGTCAATGCACAGATGGAGATCATCAACCAAGGCGACCAGGGCAGTCTCCACTCCGTATCCCAACCTGAAGCCAGTTTGAAATGGATCGAGATAATTGGTGTCATCCAAGACTGCTTAGAGCTGGTTTGAAACCACCCTCTCGATCACCTTACCCAAAAAGGGAAGAAGAGATACTGGGCGATAATTGTTTTTATCCAGGGGATCAAGGGAAGGCTTCTTTAGAATGGGTTTCACCACTGCTAATTTCAAACTTGATGGAAAACAACCTTTCCTGAGGGAGGCATTGATTATCGATTGTAGCAACTTCAAGGTTGCCTCACCTCCCTGGATGGCCAGCCAAGATGGACAGGGATCTAGAGGGCAGGTGGTCTTTTTTACCTTACCAAGCAGCTTGTCTACATTATCAGTACTCATAGACTGAAAGTGATCCCAGATAACCTCACTAACAAAGTCACTAGACACCTCTCTTGTTGACTCTGTACTAATGCCAGAGAGCTAAACATTGGCAACTAGGAGTGGTAAGGGGTAGAATATAAGGATCTGAACTTTCCAAAAGAGTTCATAAGGAGTGATAGCTCTCATATTCAACCTATACACACATCCCATATGCCTATGGGGTGGATAACACACTAAATAAGCTTTTATTACTTAATCAGGCAGGCCTGTAGCAAAAAGTAATAATAACAAAGCTTTCAGGTAGTCGCAGTTTCTCTGGCACACTGTGCAAGGTCAGCTCATGCCGTAGGAATGGACAAAAATGCTGTGAGAATGGGATGATTATTGCTAGTTTGCCTGAGAAAGTCTCCACACCTTCCAGGAATTTAAAGATTAGGAAAAGTCAGAGTCAATGGTCTCATTGTGGGAGGAAATTTCTGAGCCCAAGAAATTAGTCCATTGAGGCAGCATCTAGTTCATAGGGAGGACCCCAGTAAACATGCGATGAAGGACTGCTTAAATCAGCAGAAGGAATATGAGTTAACTTTGCATTTGCCTTTTTTATTACTACATCCCCCTTAACAACTTCATGCAATCAATAAACCATTGTTTTGGATCACTTGTGAGCCTGTTTCATTTTGACAGACCCCTGGAGCCTTACGGAAAGGAGCCTTAATTGGCCTGAGAACTAAATGAATCAGGGCCCTGGAATTACACAACCATTACGCAACCATAAAGCAGATAGAGAACCTTTGATCTGCAGATTGTGGCAATGATGCAGTCAGGTTTGTGATGGGAGCCAGGATTTGAACAGGAGCTTTCCCATGTTCTTAGGGGGGAAGTAAGCTGTCTTGACAGGATCTCCAGGATTTCTGTGCTTAGAATATTTGATACATTTAGACATAGATGGTGGTAGTGATGTGCCCCTTCAGTCCTTTGATCAGTCAGTCAGTTAAGTGATCAGTGGATCAGTTGTGAGCCTTTCTGACTTAATAGATCTTTGGGAAAGGGTTATCTCTGTGTCCTACCACCATCATAGATGCATTTGGTAAGATATGGGAAAAGCCTGAGAATCAATGTGGTGCAGTGGTTTGAATGCTGGACTATGAGTCTGGAGACCAGGGTTCCATTCCCCACTTGAGCATAAAAATGCCCTGAGTGACCTTAGATAAATCACACTCTCTCAGCCTCAGAAGAGGGCAATGGCAAACCCCCTATGAAGAAACTTGCCAAGAAAACTCTATGATAGGTTCGTCTTAGGGATAGCCATAAGTCAAAAATGACTTGGAGGCACACAATAACAACAACTGGGAGAAACGTACTCAATGGTTGCTCCTGAATTGTGGAATTCCCTCCCATGGAAGGCCCAGATGGCCCCCTCTTTATTCACTTTCCACTGGCACCCAAATACTGTACCCTTTTATTTAAGCAGGCCCTTGGTTTTTAACTAAGGGTGTATCTGCACTGCAAAATTAATACAGTCTGACACCACTTTAACTGCCATGGCTCAATGCTATGGAATTTTGGGGTGTGTAGTTTTTTTAAAAAAAATATTTAGCCTTCTCTGTCACAGAGCTCTAGTGCCACAACAAACTAAAAATACCAGGATTTTGAATATATTATGCTTTTAATCTTCTTCCTATGTTTTCATGGGTTTTTTAACTTTTTTAATTTAGTGTTTTTAATCAAAACGCGTTTTAATGTTTCTCTCCCAACTTTTTCCCCAACCTGTTAAACACATAGCCATATTTAGTCTTAATTAGTTGTAAGCCAAATGGTTTTGTACCAGGAGAAAGGCAGAATATAAATTTTAAAAAATGTGAGACCTCTGGATGGGATTCCAATGCAAGCCTACTAAGATCTCTAGGGGCTAGTCTACATGTAAGTGGTTTGTGCAAATACCTGTGGATTCTTGCACATTCACACTGACACTTAATTGTCTTCATCTTGCTCTGCAAATTGGTATTTATTTGTCCTCCCTATGCTGAAAGTACACCACCATGTGAATCCATGTAAAGTGGACAGACAGCCAAACACTTGATAATGCACATTGTTGTGGATATGCTGATAAAATCAGAAAATCCTTTTTCAGTTGAGTTTCTGGAGTCCCCCTGCCTGCCCCACAAAAGCCCAAATTCCTCTGAATCACACATGGTCAGATCATAGTCTAATGCATTCAAATGGCAAGTATTTTAATTTGGTAGACACACCCAAGGTCTTACCACCCTTCATGTCCCATTTGGTGGGCATGTAAGAGAGGGCTTTCTTGGTGCTGCTCCCCAGCTGTGAGTCTCCCTACTGATGATGGCTGTTGTCTTTTTAAAAAAGAAACAAGCAGGCAAGTCTTTAACAAGTGACTTGGATGCTGCCAAAGAGGATTTGAACTGGGTGGGTTCTGTGTTTTAAGTGGGCTTCCTACTCTTCTGTATTTTACTTTGCATTCTATTTTAATTGGGTTCATTTTTGTTCATTTTTACTGTTTGCCACCTGGAAAGGGTATGAATCCAGTAAATAAATAAGCCAGATTCAGTATCAAAGGGAAACAAAATTGGGAGATTCGCCTTCTATCATGCAGTGATCCAGAGAGCCAAAACCTGTCCCAGAAACACATGTTCCACCAGTAACCTATAACTTACACATTATTGCACCAATTTGTGCTCCCTATTCTTCACCCCCTCCTGCACACACATACACACCAGCTGCATCCCATACTTGCTAACATTTCACAGATGAAAACCAGAATGTGTGGAGCCACAGAACAAACATCAGAGTGTGGTCAAGATGGCAAAAGTTATGAATGAGGAAGAGCAGACGAGCTAGGAGAGGCTGCAGCAAATTGCTTTTGACTGAGCCTACTGGGAAGAGCAAGATTCTTTCCCTCCTCAATCCCTGCTGAGTGCAAACTACTTTAGCATTTTGAACTCAGTTTGCAGCGACTGAAATAAGCTGATGACCAAGGATGAACGAGGGAAGGAGAGAAACTGGGATGTTTTAAAAGCAGATGAAAAAGTGCCATGGCAGTAGATTAAAGGGCTAAGCGGACTGCCTCTTTGGAACAGTGTCCCGCTGCCCCTTTCCTCGCTGGATTGCAGCCACAGCAACTACACAGCCCCAGTCTGGTATTTTTCTGGCCCTAAAAAGAACAGCAAAATGCCACTCCTTTTGAAGCCGGGAAAAGAGTGCTTTTGCCGCCATGGCAGCACTTTCCAGCAGTCCTTTTGGTGTGTGTCATATGAACGCCACACCAAACGAACACCGTAATGCTGCTCACCGTGCGAAGTCAGAGTGAGCATCATGTGGTCACCATGCCCCCACTCGGCCCCAAAGCCAGTGTTAAATGCTGGTCTGTTCAGCCTTTTACTTGGGACTGTCCTTGCCACATTGGGATGATTGGAGAGTGTGCTATCTCAAGAGAGATTCATTTGTGCTGTTCTCTACTATGGCATCCCAATTTTGGGATACCTTCCCCTTAGTGACCGACTGGGGATAAAGCCACTGTCATTCTGATGCCAGGCTTTTTACTAAAGATGCTTGGCATTTAATTGATTTTATATTAATCCAGCATGCATGCTTTTCAAATAAGTTTATACTTTTTTAGCTGGTGCTAAACTGTTTTCTTTTTGCTTGTTGTTCATGTGTTTAATTTGGTTTTAGCCTATTCAATCTTTTTACTGTTTTAAATTGATCACATTGCACTGTACATTACCCTGAAATGTATTGATATAGAGTGAGATGTAAATATTTAAATTAATAAATATATGTGGGAAAACTACAGGACTAATTAGCTTTGCACTGCTTGCAAGACTTTCTTTGCTGTGCTACTTTTGTGTGACATTTGGTGAGTGCTATACAGCGTTCAGAAAAGTTGGCTTTGCGGTAGTTGTTATTGTCTTGGTTTGCAGTTCCTGGAATATGACCATGCTGGCTGAGGGATTTGTAGTCCAAAGAGGTACCTATTCATACTCAGCTCCTATAGAATAGAAAGACAGCTGAGAATCTATCCTACAGCATAGAAAACTTCTGTCACTGAATTTTCAGCAAGTCACTGCCCACTTGTGCACCAGCCATGGGACTGGGTGAGGTCAGACACTTGGCATCATATTTGTACAGCTTCTTCAATATAAAAAGTCACAAAGGTAGCTTGTAAAAAGTCTGGTCTACAGTCAGCCACATCCAAACAGGTATGAGTCCAAATTCCATTGACTTCTGCTGCAGTCAGGCCATAGTGCCAAAGATTGCTGTGTGGTCTCTTGCATTATTAAGAGCTCATGGTTAAATAGCTTGTAAGACAACTATCTTCCACATGTTCAGTAGTTCAAAACCTGAATGGAATGGAAATATCTTCTAAAAAAAGACTCAGTTGTGAAAAACCAACAAACCCTTTGTTTTGAATGCCTTTGTTTCCACTGCTTCATCCTTTGCCATCCTGAGTTCGTCACATGAATGAACATATCCATCAGGATCATGCATGGATGATGTGAGGATGATGTCATAACATTATGTAGCCAGTCAGATTTGATTCTGACACTTGGGTAAGAGAGTGCAAATTCAAAAATAATTTTACTTTTTGCATGGATTGCTGATCAAACTCCCCAAAAGGAACAGATTTTCCTTCTGGGCCCAACTCAGCTCTGGCCTCCCCTTCTCTTCTACTAGGCTTTTCTGATGATTTTGCAACTAGGGAGTTCTTACAAAGTTATTCTCATCCTTTATGTGTTGGACATTCAGTTTGAACAGCTCTTGAAGCAAGAATAGAATAGGGTTTGGGGTTTTGGTGGCAGGAATGGTTTACATTAGGCCATATTTGATTTTTTTTTAAAAACAGACAAACCTTGTACATTTGATTTTGATTACACAATACATGAGCTAAAGAGCTTGTTTATAAACAATACTAAAGTTGTTTTCTTATACCACCTTTTAAAAAAAGATTTCTTGCCCTGTTTCTTCACGCCTTGTTGGGGTATTCTGCTATTATTTTCGATAATAGATTTTTTTGAGCCTCGCAGGGATAATCTCCCTGCTCCCTTTACTTCGCCCCCATGCAACCTGGCCTTATTAAGTCCATAATCTATTTTGATGTCTCACCTGGGTGTGATACGCCAAGCATGAACCAGGCCTGCTATATCTGTACTGCTGGTGAAGGGAAGGAAAAAATGGATAAACTTATGCCAGGCACTAAGAGTTTTTTGAGGTACTTTTCTTTCTCCTCATAGTACAAATGGGACATTATTTTCGTGTTTAGCCAAATTGTCTCCTGTGGTTCAGACATGTGTGGGTTCTGATCTAAGATTAATGAATTATTAAATAGTTAGTTTGTGCAACTGAGCATTTAAACATAGAAACTTACCGGGAAGGTTGGGAGGGTTGTCTTCTGAAAAGAAAAGTAACTTCCAATCCTTATTTTGGCCACATTAGATGAAGATTTTCACATCTTGAGTAGCTGATATGCCCATTATACATGTTTTGACTGGAATTGATATTCCCCATAGGAATCTGTGGTTTAATCTGCACTGCAGAAATAATGCAGTTTGATACTGCTTTAACTGCCTTGAGTCAATGCTATGTGATTCTGGGATGTGTAGTTTTTTTACATATTTAGCCATCTCTGTCACAGAGCTCTAGTGTCACAATAAACCCAGGATTCCATAGCTTTGAGCCATGACAGTTAAACTGGTGTCAAACTGCATTACTTCTGCAATTCACATGCACTCTGTGGGAACTTTTCCCCCTTCGTGTCATTGAGAGCACCTGTACAAAACAGCACAATGAATAGCTTTCTTCTTCCTCCCCCTTTTACCCCTTTCTTTCCTGTGTAGAAATGGAAGAGCATCCTGAAGGATCTATCACTGAGAATGTTGTGGATGGTGCAACCAGTATTGTGAATGGAGGCGGATGGATAAAGCCCCTCAATAATGGCAAGGAAATTGCTGTAATTCGTGACAAGGTGAACGAGCAACAAAAGCAGATGGGCAAGACTACTAAACATTACCCTGAGCTCCGCCCACCATCTCCCAGGGTGAGTTAATGGAATGACATAACCAGTAAGGTGTCCTCAAGTACCTGCCCTGCTTCTTCTCCATGAGTTCAAAGTGCTACCCAAAGTGAAGGTCCGTAGACCAGTTCTCGTTCACAAGTCATTAGCAGCTGGTACACTGAGAGTTTCCAAGAAAGTAAAAAACAGTTGTAGACAGTGAGCACAGATAGCTGTCAGTTCCCCGTACACTAGGGAATGGAATAGCTAGTACCCTACATCAGAAAGCCTGAGAAACATAGCTCAACACTTTTACAAATGTATGGTTGTTGCACTATGATGACCACTTAGTGAGAACGCCCCTGACCCAATCTTTTAACAACCTTGAGGTTTTAAACAGGAGACCAGAAGGCCCTTGTTTTGTTTGTTTGCTTGTTTTGCTTAAACCAGTTTTTTGCATATATGTATAGGACTATACCAACATAGGACCAAATCAGAAAATTAAATAGCAAAATCCAATTCATATGTTATGGCCCCTAGCTTAAATAATAATTGTTCTTTTTAAAAAATAATCTTTCAAAGCAAGTTGTTTTGGTTGTGAATTTAAAGATTTATTTTTGAATAGCATGTCTTGCACTATAAAATAAATTTATTCAAAAGAAGCAATTGACACTGGGTGCTGGTCTAAAAATCATAGAATCGTAGAGTTGGAAGAGACCACAATGGCCATACAGTCCAACCCCCTGCCATGTAGGAACTCTCATTCAAAGCATCCTGGACAGATGGCCATCCAGCCTCTGTTTAAAAACCTCCAAAGAAGGAGACTCCACTACATTCCGAGGGAATGTGTTCCACTGTCGAACAGCCCTGTCAGGAAGTGCCTCCTAATGTTGAGGTGGAATCTCTTTTCCTGTATCTTGCATCCATTGTTCCTGGTCCTGTTCTCTGGAGCAGCAAAAAACAAGCTTGCTTCAAATATTTAAACAGGGCTATCATATCACCTCTTAACCCTCTCTTCTCCAAGCTAAACATCCCCAACTCCCTACGTCATTCTTCATAGGGCATGGTTTCCAGACCCTTCACTATTTTAGTCGCCCTCCTTTGAACATGCTCCAGTTTCTCAACATCCTTTTTGAATTGTGGTGCCCAGAACTGGACACAATATTCCAGGTGGGGCCTGACCAGAGCAGAATAGATTGGCATTATTACTTCCCTTGATCTAGACACTATACTTTTATTGATGCAGCCTAAAATTGCACTGGTCTTTTTAGCTGCCGCATCACACTGGTGACTCATGTTTAACTTGTGGTCTACTTGGACTCCTAGATCCCTTTCACATGTACTCCCGTTCAGCCAGGTGTCCCCCATCCTGTATCTGTGCATTTCATTTTTCTGCCCTAAGTGCAGTACCTTATATTTCTCCCTGTTGAATTTCATTTTGTTAGCTTTTGCTCAGCCTTCTAGACTATTCAGGTCATTTTGAATCTTGATCCTGTCCTCTGGAGTATTTGCTACTCCTCCTAATTTGGTGTCATCTGCAAATTTGATAAGTATGCCCCCAATTCTGTCATCCAAGTCATTGATAAAGATGTTGAATAGCACTGGGCCCAGAACACAACCCTGTGGGACCCCACTGGTCACTTCTGTCCAGGATTGTTCAGCACCCTTTGGGTTTGGCCGGTCAACCAATTACAAATCCATGTAACAGTTACTTTGTCTAGCCCACATTTTATTAGCTTGTTTGCAAGAATGTCATGAGGAACCTTGTCAAAGGCCTTACTGAAATCAAAATATACTATATCCACAGCATTCCCTTCATCTACCAAGCTGGTAATTTTATCCAAAAAAAAAATTAGATTTGTCTGGCATGACTTCTTTCTCTGAAACCCATGTTGACTTTTTGTAATTATGGAATTGCCTTCTAGATGTTCACAGACTCTCTGTTTAATGATCTGCTCCAGAATCTTTCCTAGTACTGATGTCAGACTAACTGGACGATAATTGTTGGGATCCTCTTTTTTCCCCTTTTTGAAGATGGGGACAACGTTTGCCCTCCTTCAGTCTGCTGGGATCTCTCCTGTTTTCCAGGAGTTTTCAAAGATTATTGTCAGTGGCTCTGATATTACATTTGCCAGTTCTTTTAATACTCTTGGATGTAGTTCATCAGGTTGTGGGGACTTATATTCAATGAACAACTGTTAATAGACTGTTAAAGTTAAAAGATTTAAATTCAGATAGTCATTGTTGTTCCATTTAGAGGGTTAGAAAATGGTAATAATAGCCATACTTTGAAAAAATAAGAATAATTGATTTAAAAACAAACAAACAGGAGTATGTTGTTTTGTGGTTTTTTTGGTTTTTTTACATAATTTGGTTTAATCCAACCTGGTTTTTAGTAGCCAACCCTACTTCCTAGAAGGGCTAGACTGGTTCCCTCCTTGCTGTACTTTTCTCAGATTTTTTTATTCCAACAGGCATTTGAATGTTTATAAGGTTTTAATAGTGTACTGCACTGTTTTTATTTGTTACATTTTCATGGTTATGTTTTAAATTGTTCTTAATTCTATAGGGAATTTAATTATATGTTAACAAAAACTTCTTGTATGTTTTTACCAAAATATGTTTTATCTGTATCTTTGGTAATTTTTGTAAGACATTGTGAAGGATTTCCAGATGTGAAATTTGTTGTGCCACAATCCCTTATGATGGGCAGCACTAGGAGCTGTTCATCTGGAAGCACTCTTTGATCAAGATCATATATTGCTTCAGCAGAGCATAAATATCCAACATAGAGTTTTGTTACCCATCCTGTATACCGAATATCAGTGTAATGCCACATATGTGGATCAATGGCTAATGTGCATGGCTGGCAACTCATTATGCAGATGGAATATGCAATGCACTAAGGCAATGCATAGAGACAATGCACATTCACATGTCACTCTCTGCGCTTTCATGTGCTGTTGTATGCACAATGGTCCCACATGCACAACTCTGCATATGCCATTGTCAATGGATATGATTATTGCACTTTGTCCAAAACTCTTACTCTGCATTCATAGCACAACAGAGCCCTGCAGGATGCCAGTCTTACTAGATTACCACACTACACTCTTATAGTGCTGCTATTCCGCATTAACTGCTCTGTCTGCCTCCTGTTGCATTCTGGGATTTGCAGTTTACGGAGCCACATGTAGACTTCTCAACCAGAGAGCTCTTAGGCCTCACTGAACTACAGACCCCAAAATTCAACAGAAGGCAGCCAGAGCAGTAAAAGTAGAATAGCAGCACTATAAGAGTTTAGTATGGTAATGTGGCTAGTCTGAAACAAAAAATGAAGCGTTAGTATTAGGACTTCATTATAGTTAGTTACACTTGTGATAGATCAAGGGCATTGTCATTCACATGCACATGCGCATACACTGAGACTAGAGATGCCCTTATTTCAACAGAATTGTCAAGTGGTGGGGAAAGTTTCACTGGCAACAATGGTAACAAACAGAAGTATATGTTTGTATACCAGATGGGAGTGTCAGAAGATAGATTATGATCCACTGGGGCAATTTTTTAATGAACTGCCTAGTTGTTGTTGTTGTGTGCCTTCAAGTCATTTCCATCTTAGGGAGAACCGAAGGGGAAGCAATCATGGGGCTTTCTTTGCAAGATTTGTTCAGAGGAGGTTTGCCAGTGCCTTCCTCTGAGGTTGAGAGCATGTGACTTGCCCAAGGTCTTAAAGAAAACAAGTTTTTCTCTCCATATATGATTAGAGTCTATGCTGCAGAATTTTGAGCATAATTTCGCTTGTGTGGGATATTAATGATATGATTTTAAAGTTGCTGCAGTCTTTTGTGTCTCCTTTTTGTGGAGCAGGATGTGCAGTCTGTCCTCCCCATATGCGGGGGATCCGTTCTGGACACACACACACACACACTCCGACTCATGTATGGAGAGAACAGTGTATGCTCAAGCTTCATAAAAAAATAATGAGGTATGTGCTCGGGGTGGTGTGGGACGCACCCCATTACTTCTGCCGGAGCTTGCCTGCCGCGTAAGCTCAAAGCTGCGGAAGGCAAGCCCACCTATGGGAAGGGCTGACTATATATTGATCATTTCCAATCTGTTGGCCACTGTTTTGTTTTCCCTATTTGTTGACATACTGTATATTAGTTAACATTAGACTTGATTCTGTCTGTGTGGATTGTTGCAGTTCTATTGGAATATCATCTTTTTTTGGTGATTAGCCCCCCCCCTCCCCAGTTTCTCTTATTGCAATTTCCACCTCGCTTTTTAGAATTTGAGGTTCATCTTCATATGGTTCTTCATTCCTTTCCCCCCCCCCAACTTTTCTATGCATTACATCCAGTGTTGTTGTTTTTTATTTCTTCTTGGTCTTTTAGTATGTTCTTTTTCTTGTTATAAAGCTCCCAATCCTTGGTTTGAACTTCCCTTTGAGTTCCCAGTTCTTATGGAAGAGGTCTCGCATTCTTCCTTTTTTGTTGTTGTCTTCTATTTCTCTGCATTGCTTGTTATGTACATCCCTACAGTAAATAATATTGAAGTTTATGTCAGGAGCATGGGAACATGTGCACTAGCATAATGAAATGGAAAAGAGGAAATGGTAAACAAACAAACAAGACTGGGAAAGAAGATTTGTCTTCATTAAACTGAACGATTTTGGCAGGGCCTACGAGGAGAGCTTTGACACCAAATTTTCAGTCAAGATTACACTTGGCATCATCAACCAGAGTGCAGGGATAATTCCTCACAATAGACTTT
>NC_056522.1:246737748-246755248 GCF_019175285.1 Sceloporus undulatus | reverse complement strand
ATGTTAGGGCCTGGATTTCAGTGGTCTTCTCTCACTGGCCTATAACATATGATATTCCTTGGTGATCCCATATCCAAATATTAACCAAACCTGATCCTTCTTACTTTCTAAGTTCAGATGGGATCTGGTGAGTTCAAGATATTACCATATGCTAAAAATTTTACAATTTTTGAACCAAAGTAACCTAATGTTCTTTAAGATCAGTTGAATTCTGAAGCCTACATATCACTTTTCCCCCTGCAGTCTATGGGAAGGACTGTAGAGTTCTTCATGAGGCTTCAACTCTACTTTCTGAATGCTTTGAACTTTGTTCAGATTTTTTTGTATTTGATTTTTATTAGACATGGATCAAACAAAGTCAACCTTATTTTTGTACATACAGTTTTAAGTACCATAGCCTATAAAATTGTTATTGTTGTTATTATAAAGAAATTGAAAATTGAGGATCCAAGTCACTAAACTATGTGTATCAAATACCATGCTTGTGTACTGTGATCGCAAAATGCTAGAATACACGGTTGCCTTTTTAAGATGTCAGAGGAGGGCCATGGGAATTGCTTTACCATAGAAACTCATTCTTTGTATTCTGTCCCATTTAAAGATCTGCAACCATGTGCATTTTGCCTGGGAAAGACATATGTGATCACTCCAACCCATGAGGCTACAGGCCATCAAACCAGAAGTGGGAATCATGCCACCCTCCAGAGGATGTTGGACTACAAGTTCCAGCAGCCCTAGTCAGCATAGTTGGGGGGATGCTGGGAGTTGCAGTTCAGCAGCCACATGATTCTCAACCCTGCTTTAAATATTAAATATCAGGCTGAATTTGATTGACTTAGTATGAAGAAATTTCTGCAGATTTGGGCATGTAATCATACACAATTCTAAGAAGGAAATTATAAATAAATAAGTAAATAAGTCCCAAAGCAGTCCTAAATATTTACAAAAAGTATTTGAGCAGTTTCCAGTCCAATCTAAAATTGCATGTTTAGAAGATGACATCCTTTTTTAATGTTGCAGTGAACTCTGTCTCTTGCACAGTTTTGTTTTCATATCCATTAATCAAAGATGTTGCATGCCAGTTTCTCAAAACATGTCATCTTAAGTGTAGTCAGCTGTATGGACATGGACATGTTAATAGTGTTGCATCTTTAGGCTCTAGGCAAAATGCCATTGCATCACAACTCTTGGATACTTTTTAAAAAATGTTTAATGATCTTGAAGTAGTACAGCTATAAGTTAAATGAACTCATGCGTAGTTCTGACAGTTTGAAATCGGGGTGTAAGGAAATTTCAGGATTTGAAACAAATATAGTTAGATAAAGGCGCCCTGGTGGCGCAGTGGTTAAATGCCTGTACTGCAGCCACTCATTCACAAATCACAAGGTTGTGAGTTCAGTACCAGCAAAAGGGCTCAAGCTCAACTCAGGCTTGCATCCTTCTGAGGTCGCTAAAATGAGTACCCAGCTTATTGGGGGCAGTTAGCTTAGTTGTAAACCGCTTAGGGAATGCATAAGTGCACTGATAAGCAGTATAGAAATGTACTTGCTATTGTATAAAGTCTGAGAGGCTTTGTGAAGCAAGATGAACAACTTATCTTTGTGGTGTATGCCAGTGGAAGTCTTACCATAAGTGTATCTGTAAGTGAATGTAACAGTCATCTCCATTTGTTTGACTGGAATCCAATAACCTGATTTTATTTCCTTTCTCTTTTGCTTTTTTTGCTTTTTGCAGACCCCTTGCCAGCAGGAATTGGATCAGGTCTTGGAACGTATTTCAAACATGCGCCTACCAGATGAGCGTGGTCCATTAGAGCACCTCTACTCCCTGAATATTCCAAACTGCGACAAACAAGGCCTTTACAATCTCAAACAGGCAAGTCAGGGGAGTATTTAAGGGCTTCTTCAGACAACATCAGAAGTCAAGAGAGTTCTATTCATAGCATAGGATTTCTTGGTTCAAATTTCAAAATAACCTGGCTAACTTTGAGTACATTCAAAAAATGTGTATATGTCACCATTTCATGCTTCACTTTATGAAGCAAAGACAGGTGGTTTCTCTATTAATGGGGTGATGAATCTATTATGAGTTCTAATTTGAAATTTAATGGGGCTATCCAAGATTGGAAACTTATCCCCCAAATAGATTCAGAACCTTGGATGGCTTCTTTGAATTTAAACTAAAATCCAGAGATTATTTGTCACTTTGCTGACACAAAACATCTTGGTCTGACTGAAAGTCTCACACGGTCTACATTATGTAACTTTATGTATACTTAGCTATGTAGCAAAAGCTGTGAGAAACTGTGTTAACTTCAACCTTAGATTTCCACTCTGTGGGTTATAGAAAAGCAGTCTGTGTTTTACAAGGGTGAAGAACTGCGACTCTCCAGATTGCATCTCTCAGTATTTATTTTTTACAAAAATTACTCATGGAATTATTTATGAGCTACATTTCAGCCCAAAGGTCTCCAAGGCAACTTCTGATTTAAAAGTTCTTAACAGAGTAAGAGCAAATTGGGTGGTGGGGGTTGGGGGGTGGACAAGAAGCCAAAATAGAGGAGAGTAATTGCATCTAAAATTATTTGAAAGCCATGCAGGACAAAACAGTGTCAAGAGCCCTCCCTGTCATTTCTTCTAATTCATCATGGTTGATGCTGATGGAAAAATGAAGTCCCATTGGGAAGGTTTTGGGTGTTTTCTTAAGGACCCCCCCCCCCCCCCGCATGGATATCAAAGTTTGTGGATGCTCAAGTCCCATTAAATACAGTGGCATACTAAAATAGTGTCAAGGTATTTTTTTAAAAAATTATTTTCAAGCCATGAATGGTTGCATTTGTGGATAAAGAATTAGAATCATAGAATCATAGAATCATAGAGTTGGAAGAGACCGCAAGGGCCATCCAGTCCAACCCCCTGCCATGCAGGAAATCCAGATCAAAGCATCGTTGACAGATGGCCATCCAGCCTCTGTTTGAAGACCTCCAAGGAGGGAGACTCCACTACACTCCAAGGAAGTGTGTTCCACTGTGGAACAGCCCTTACTGTCAGGAAATTCCTCCTAATGTTGAGGTGGAATCTCTTTTCCTGTAGCTTGCATCCATTGCTCCGGGTCCTAGTCTCTGGAGCAGCAGAAAACAAGTTTGCTCCCTCCTCAATATGACATCCCTTCAAGTATTTAAATAGGGCTATCATATCACCTCTTAACCTTCTCTTCTCCAGGCTAAACATCCCCAGCTCCCTGAGTCGTTCCTCATAGGGCAAGGTTTCCAGACCTTTCACCATTTTAGTCGCCCTCCTTTGGACACGCTCCAGTTTCTCAATGTCCTTTTTGAATTGTGGCGCCCAGAACTGGACACAATATTCCAGGTGGGGCCTGACCAGAGCAGAATATAGTGGCACTATTACTTCCCTGGATCTAGATACGATACTTCTATTGATGCAGCCTAAAATTGCATTGGCCTTGTTAGCTGCCGCATCACACTGTTGACTCATGTTCAACTTGTGGTCTACTTGGACTCCTAGATCCCTTTCACATGTTGTCTCCTTAAGCCAGGTGTCTCCCATCCTATATCTGTGCATTTCATTTTTTCGCCCTAAGTGCAGTACCTTACATTTCTCCCTGTTGAAGTTCATTCTGTTGGTTGGATACAGAGGACTGACTGTATGTGTGTAGCATGGAAGAATGACAGGATGAGTTGTTCAGCTCTTTCCAGGAAATCTTGTGTCATTGAGTTGATTTAATCATGGGGTTGGGGGTCAGGAGTACAGTGACAAGTTTCTGATGGAAACTGAGGACAGATTGGGCTTCCATGTTGGCAGCTGATCCATCTGTAGCATATTTAATCCTGAATCACAAAAAGAAGTACTCCAGGTAAGTACAGTGATATATTCAAAGTTCATTTTTCTAAGTGCATTGGGAAAATACCCTGTCCAGCACCACCTACAAAAGCTATTGGCATGAGGCCCCAATCTTTTGGAATTGGCATGCAGAGCAAACCATCTTGTCTATTCTTCAGCCTGGGGCTAGATGAAGATCAAGCTCCCTGAGATAAAAGGGCTGGCTTGGCCCTCCATCCTACTGACCCAAGCAGCAAAGTCTTAGGGCCAAGAAAAGATCATGGAAGCCAAGAGCCCTTTCTTTGTACACACCCTCCTGGCAGGGGAGAACCTACCATTCTCTCCAGATTTTCTTGCCAGGCAACATTTCTTTGCTTTTTCCCTTCTGAAGACCAGCTGGCATGCTTCCCCCCCCCCCCCCCCCCACACACACTTTATTAGCAATTACCCTGCTGGACATACTGGGTGTGAACAAAAATAGAGGGTGTGGTTGCTTTGATTGCTCTTTCTTTCTTTGGGGATGAAAGAGGCAAACCTCAGTGCCCCCAGGTTTTAATTACCTTGGAAGGCCCACACCCCACAGCTGTGGCTTAATCCCTCTTCAACAGCATTGTCCCCTGAGGGGATCTACACTGGTGCCTCGGGATACGAAATGATCGGGTTACGAAATTTCCGGGATACGAAAAAGTTGGATTGGCAAAAACTGTTTCGGGTTACGAAATATTTTTCGGGTTACGAAATTCATTTCGGCGTGAAATTCAAATGCTGCAAAGTGCAGCTATAGGCTTTCCAGTGCTAACGGAAAGCCTTTTCGGGTTACGAAATTTTCGGGTTACGAAAGGAATGGCGGAACGAATTAATTTCGTAACCCGAGGCACCAGTGTATTTGTGGTGCTTGAAGTGTGCACTTCAACACGGCCTTGTCCTGCACCAACATATGGGTTTCTTTTAGATCAGCTCAAAACTGCAGGCAGGGTGATTATCTCAGTTCAGGAACAAAGTGTTGGAAGCTCTATGATGGACAGCTTAGGGAACTGGCTTTATTTAGCTTGAGAGGTGATATGAGACCCATTTTTAAATATCTGAAGGGATGTCTATGAAGTTGATGGAGCAAGCTTGTTTGCTACTGCTCCCAAGACCAGTGGATTCAGATTACAAGAAAAGAAATTCTACCTAAAGATTTGGAAGAATATCCTTACAGTAAGCTATTCAACGATGGAATGGATGGGCTCAGAGGGTGGACTCTCCATCTTTGAAGTTCTTTAAAGTTGGATGGGCATCATTTAGGCATACTTTAGTTGGGTGCTTGTGCACGGCAGAGGGTTATCCCATCTGTATTATTCTAAGTTTAATTTCTTGTTTTAGATTTTTTTTTGTGTGTGTGTATCTTCAAGTTGTTTCCGATTTATGGCAACCCTAAGGCAAACTATTATGGGGGTTTCTTGGCAAGATTTGTTTGGGGGGGGGGATGCCTTTGCTGAGGCTGAGCTATTGGCTGATCTAAAACTCTGTGAAGCTTTCACCTACCCAGTAGGCAATATGGATGAGTAATAAAATGTATGATGTTTGGGAAGTCAAGTCACTGTTAGCTGCGTACTGTTATGTACGGTATGTTTTTAGCCAACATTCTTTTTCTTTCTCCTCTTCTCCATGTTTAGTGCAAAATGTCAGTGAATGGCCAGCGAGGGGAATGCTGGTGTGTTAATCCCAATACTGGAAAAACCATCCAAGGAGCACCCACCATCCGTGGAGATCCTGAATGCCACCTCTTCTACACCGGGCATGAGCAAGAGAATCGAGGAGCACACGCCTTGCGTGTGCAATAGATGGACACGTTCCCACTCACTGGCAGGCAGCATGGCCTAGTTTCAGTGTTGGATTTTACATGGGTTTCAATGCATCTTGGGCTTGGGTTTTTGTTTTTGTTTTCCTTTTCCTTCCTTTTCCTTCCAGCAGTTCCCAGCTCTTTGCAGGTACACGTACCTCTCAGTTGCTTGCCTTTAAACCATTGTGGAAGAACTGCAAACAGGTTGATGATGGAGGGACTGGTTTCTCAGACTTTTTTGCCTGAGACTTAGTACCTCTTTTGGGTTGGGTACAGCCGTGACACCAATAAGACAGGTGTGTTCTGACAGGGAACTTCCCTACCCTCTTCACCCAGGTCTCTCCAAAGAACCAAGGTGCTTAAGCTCCCATCAGGCTGGATGAGATAATCTTCGCCGCAGCTCCCACCCCACATACACCAAAGACCAAAGATTGTAAATACTGCATATACTGCCTGCTACATAGAGCAACCTGACCAACCTCTTCCTGCTGGTCCCATTTGGTCATTAGGTGGTTTGTAGCATCCCTGAAGGTTGGGAGAATCCCTGTTTAGACCAGCAGAAATGCTACATTCATTCTTGAAAAGCATTGGGGGGGGGGGGTTAGAGGGTGCTACACCTTGCCACCATCTTCTTCCATAAGGCATGCACTTAATGTCTGCAGAGCTACAGCCCCCTTCCTCCCTCCCCCCCACCATCATTAAGTTCTTACAACCCTACAAATGGAGTTTTGTCCATTAAAAATGGAATACCATAAGCCATGTTGTATAACTTCACTCTCCTTTTGGTGGAGCCTTAGATTCAACATCTAATAGGCCTAGTCCTATGAAATAGTGTTGATAAGCAAGAAATGTTAATACTGGCACCACTCTTTTTATGCTGATGCTACTCTTTTCTATAATAAAAAGTATCTTTAAAAGACA
This sequence comes from Sceloporus undulatus, assembly GCF_019175285.1. Taxonomy (NCBI): domain Eukaryota; kingdom Metazoa; phylum Chordata; class Lepidosauria; order Squamata; family Phrynosomatidae; genus Sceloporus; species Sceloporus undulatus. The sequence continues at coordinate 246,748,663 of NC_056522.1, read as the reverse complement.
AGTGGGAGAGGGGTCAGGTATTAGGGGAATAACTCCGGCATTCTTTTTTCCCCCTCCTCAAAGAAGCAAAAACCCATTTAAAACCCATGTGTAAGTTGCTGCCAATCTCCCTTCCTCCTGGTACAGGTGACCCAGGTGAGCAATGCCTATGTTTTTGTAAGTAAACTACATTATATAGAGAGCTTTGTAAAGACCCTGAAATGCATACAGAAATATAATACACACACAGTTACATATATGGACACGCATGTAGGTTAATACATAATATGTGGGAACTAGTGGGGAAACTGTGTTCTGTACCCAGAATGCAGGAATGGATCAGGTTTCTCTGAGGTTTCACACACATACATGATTTTGCTTCTGTGTGGATTGTGCAGGTACTGAAATTTTATTTAGGAGCTACATTGATAAGAAGGTTTCTTGTATTATATATACCAATTTATATTTACAGGACAGTTGCTAGGCTCATATACTTGGAGGTTGGAGGTTGGGTGGTGGTGTATGTGTGTATGTATGTGTGTGTGTGTGTGTGTGTGTGTGTATACACACACACACACACACACACACATATAAAATAAGGGGGAAAAGCAAGCCAACGTTTCCTCATTTTCTGTAGAACTTGAGTGAGTGTGCAACAGGTAGACAATTTGAGTTTTTGTGACAGTCCTTGATCTAGCTAACTGCTGGAGGGAGTGTTTTTTGTTGTTGTTGTTGTTTTTGTATCAGTTACCATCTAGAAAGATAAATCCCTTCTATGGCAATTAGGCCTTTGGGAGGGATTTTTCCCCGTGGTTATCTTTCCTCCCACAGCCCATTGTAAAAATGGTGTGGTAAATAAATCCCCTGGAGCTTTTGCCACACCAAATACAAATATGCATTGATTTGTCCCAAGAGAAATGGCTTGTAGGACTAATTTTGCTATTGAGTTTTCTTGTTTTCTTTTCTTTTCTTTCTTTTTTTGGGTGGCGGGGGGGTGGTGGCAAGGCAGAGATTATCCGGGAAAAAGGAAGTGAAAGTTAGAGCACAACATGTAAAGAGCTGTTGAGAAGTTTGCCAAAGGAAATGATGGCCAATAGATCATGCTCAAAAGGGAGAACAGGTGTACCAAAAGGCTGGAACCACTCTAAAGGAAGATGGACCCAAAAGAAGAAGGGCAGAAAAAGGTGAAGGGATAATGTGATTATGATGGGCAGAGATCCCAAAATTCACAAAGAAATTCTCATAAAGGGCACTGTGCCCTGGTCATAGAATTAGATTGTTTGGAAGACTATGGTGGTCTAACCTGATGTGGTAATAGTTAAACGTAACGAAGGTTCTCTCACTGCCCATTTGGTGATGCAACACAGTAACTTGCCTTTGCCATGTATGACAATTTCTCACCCAAATTGTGCTTTGGCATATCCCAAATCCATTCTCACATTTTTCAAATAAGAATTCGCCTTAATGTTGGAGTCCCTATATGCCATCATCAACCCAGCAAAGCATGTGGGAAACAGAGGGATAAGCTCAATTTTATTTACTGTCCATTTCCAATCTATTCAGCATCCAAGAATACTAGGATTAGTGCCTTGATGGGAATGTTGCCTGCCCTGCTAAGTTATGCCTTTAGCTGTAGATTTTTTGTTTTGCAAGTACAAACCTGGAACCATGATGGAAAGCTGTTTCTTCAGGTTCTGGGGGCATAAATCAATGATGCTGGACTGTTGTCATCCCCTGCCCAACCTTTGGAGGCATCCAAATTCCATAGTGTAACACCTAGTAATTGTTTTTAAAAATTGGTGCTATCTCTTTTCTGTTGATAACCATCAAAGACAAATTGGGCTGCTTTCCATGCAGATACTGAAAGCATCAGCTCACAATTTGTAGACCTGTTTAGAAATCACAAATGTTTTCTTTCTCTGTTGTTTTTGATTGTTAAAATATGAGAAAGCTGGAATAAATTAAATGGGATGCCAAACAAAAATATGTCTCAATTCTTGGTGTAATGAAAGATGTGTAGCCCAACATAAGAATATCCGAATTCTCCAAGCTGACTGTTCTTGATGTTGACTATAAAGGAAGATCTCATTGGACACCACTGAATATCCACCATTGTTGATTCTCCTCCTTTGCTCAAAACAGTACAGTTTCTTACTTGTAGCAGTAAAATTCAAAGACATAGCTTTGTTAGTCTGGATCAGTGTGCTAAAGGTTCTTGTAACACCTTTGAGACTAATTGAAAGAAAAAGGTTGGTATTTCTTTGCTTTGTAAGATTCATTTTCTTATGGTAATTCTATCACTGGGTTTTCTTGGCAAGATTTGTTCAGAGGATGTTTGCCTTTACCTTTGAGGCTGAGCGAATGGGATTTGCCAAAGGTCACCCAATGAGTTTTGTGGCTAGGGATTTGAACTCTGGTCTCCCAGTATCCTAGTCCAGCACTCAAATCCATACACAACACTTGCTCCAATACACCCCAACTTTATTACCTAAAGCAAAGCATCATCTGTGCAAGGAAAGGAGCCAGTCTGTGTTCATGTATTTGAAACTGCATCACAAAGAAAGGCAAATAAAGGAGATGGAAGAGTTCATGTTAGAATTTGGTGAGACTATTTCATTGTGAAAGTTGCAAGACAAAAAGCAGCGCACATTTATTAAAATGCAGCTTGTGCCTTCATCTAAATTGCAGTATTACTCTCTGAAAAGTATAGATATCCATCATCTCTGTGAAAAAAAATTCCCTGCCCTTCATGTGCTGTGCAAGTACAGAAACAGCAGAATGTAGAAGTACCACAATTTAACTAGAAGGAAACAGGAATTGGTAGAGCTGCAGCTCCCACATGAGGCCATTTGCAGAAGTGAAGCCTGAGTTTTACAGCAGTTCAGCAAACAGGTGAATTTGAACTCACAATTCTCAAAATACATTTCCATTTGAGTCCCCAACTGTACACACAGGACTGGATGTACTTTATCCCAACTCTTCCCCACAATTTTATGTAAATGTTTTAATTAGAAAATAGAGCATTACTATAGGAAAGCTGACCATACTCTCTTGAGATGAAAACGGGACAAGGTTATTCATGAAAAAGTAAGATGCTAAGTTTTATTATATGAACATATATATTTTTTTTAAAAAAATATGAACATATTGAGCTAACAATTATCCTTCAGTGACAGAAATTTAGGTAGATATAGAGAGGGATTGTATTTCACCACGATCATACCACAAATATTTTTCAGATAAAGTAATGTTATGCAGCAAATTTCAGTCTTTCAACACCTTATCATAAAATTTCTCACTCTATGGCACCATTTTTTTTACAACTACAATTTCAAACAGGGATCTTCAGTCTTCTTGGAAAAGGAAAAGGGTGCTCAACCTGAGGAAAATGGAGCAGAGGACAAAATAGGGGAATTTCAGCATAAATAAAGAGATAGTACAGGAATACCTGTGTAACCTAAACGAATATAAGTCTCCAGGATCAGATGAACTACATCTAAGGGTATTAAAATAACTGGCAAATGTAATATTGGAGCCATTGGCAATAATCTTTGAGAACTGCTGAAGAACAGGAGAAATCCCAGCAGACTGAAGGAGGGCAAACGTCCCCATCTTCAAAAAGGGGAAAAAAGAGGATCCCAACAATTATTGTCCAGTTAGTCTGACATCAATACCAGGAAAGATTCTAGAGCAGATCATTAAACAGAGAGTCTGTGAACATCTAGAAGGCAATGCCATAATCACAAAAAGTCAACACGGGTTTCAGAGAAACAAACCATGCCAGACAAATCTAATCTCTTTTTTGATAAAATTACCAGCTTGTTAGATGAAGGGAATGCTGTGGATATAGTATATCTTGATTTCAATAAGGCCTTTGACAAAGTTCCCCATGACATTCTTGCAAACAAGCTTGTAGAATGTGGGCTAGACAAGGTAACTGTTATATGGATTTGTAACTGGTTGACTGGTTGAACCCTAAGGGTGCTCAACAATGGCTCCTTTTCATCCTGGATACAAGTGACCAGTGGGGTCCCACAGGGTTCTGTAATGGGCCCAGTGCAATTTTAAAATTGGTCTTTGTCAAAGTTATCACTTCTCTATGCAAAGGGCACCTTTGACACCAACTGTGCAAAAGACATTGTAACATAAGCTTTCGTAGATGTGGTCTACTTCCTCAGATGCATGGAGTCAACTTGTGCCCAGGAAAGATCTCTGTAATCAGTGTATGAACAGCCATAGCAATGCAAAACTTGTGAGTATGGTGATGTGATAAACTCAGTTTTAACAATGGTTATTGAGGGACAAAGGCAGGAGGAAAGGCACCAGTTCACTCCATGCATCTCTGGAAGTAGACGAAGTCTATGAAAGCATATGCTACAACTTCTTTTGCAGTCCGTCTCAAAGGTACTGCAAGATCCCTTTGCATACTGATATTCCAGATTGACATGGCTAGGCCTCCAACTTCTATATGTATACTTATTACTCTGTAGCTCAGAACCCTGTGATGTATCAGTGTTAATATGGGCTTAACCAGAGTTGCTTTGCTTTGCTCACAAAGGAAAGAACAAACTACAACAAGAAGCCATTTGTCAGATTTGGTCTAAATTTGGGAGATGCTCCAAAAGCATCAGCAGTGAACGGACAGGCACAAGTAGGATCCCGCTCTTGCAGTATTTCCTCATTGTAAAATGTTGCTGAGTGTAGATTAGGTTACAGTGGGTCATTATGTTGCATGTTATGAAATGTTTGCTAGGCACACCATTTTAGATCCTAAATATCCTAAAGACACCAGAGCCTGTCTGATCTTGGGAGCTAAGGTCAGCTCTGATTAGTACTTGGATGGGCACAAGACCAAGTATCATATACTGTATGCTGTTTGAAGAAAGAACTGACAAAACGGCTTCTGAGTATTCCTTGCCTAAGAAAACTCTATGAAATTCATGGGGCTGCCATGAATCTAACAACTTGAAGGCACATACAAATGCAACCATTCGTACTACCTCTGCATGGGTTCTGACCATGCCCAGGGGATGGGACTAGACACCAGTTTGCAGCCTTTAGGGAAGCTAATTTCCATAACTAGTGTAGTATGAGACATGACTTTCATAGTGATTTTTTGAATTGTTGTGGTGCAATTTATGATGGCCAACACATCTGTTCTATCCATGCTGTAAGAGGTCCTACAGAGAACTTCCCTAACAACCAGCTGATCTACAATTGTGAGAGGTATCACCTGTGTACTACTTAGGAAACACTACAATTTGTAAAAAGCACAGTGAATTGTGACAATGGGTATTTTAACTCTTTTTTTTCTTCAAAAGGCACAAAATAACCCAGCACCACCTATCAGGCTAACTGGTTTATTACTACATTTTACACTCCTATACCCGTGACCCATTTCTATATACAGCTGCAGACACGGACAGTGGGCTCACTTTATTTGTTGCTGTGTGCCTTCAAGTCACTTCCAGCTTATGAAGCTATCGGGGTTTTCTGAGGCTCAGTGTGTCTTGACTTGCATAAGACTATTTAGTAGGTTTCCATTGTCGAGCAGGGATTCAAACCTTGGTCTCCAGTTGTAGTCCAATGCTCAAACTGCACCATGCTGTCTCCCACTGACTCCATGTAGCTGACAAAATAAAAGTCTACAAACTTTTATGCTAGAGTACAGTAGTCTCAAAGATGCTACTGGATTCTTTTATGCCATTTTATGGTAAAACAGACTGCAGATATTTCTCTGAATACTATTTTCTTAGCAACCTTCCCTGCTAAAAACTGCTTCCAAGCAATAGGATTAACAAGATGTGGGCTCTTCTGGTCTCCTATCTGACTAAGTGAAAGGACCTGAAATCTGGAGGTACTTGCTTTATAGAAGAAAATTGTAACACTCAAGGAAACAAAAAGTTTAGACTGAATAGGCTTTGCTGAAATCTTCTATGATTGCTGGCAGAGAGTGCAAAGGACAGAAGGGGTAGTCAAAGGTTGGCCTAAATTAAACCCAAGTAAATTCAACTGTATGTTTAAGTCTCTCATTTAAATCTCAGTAGACATGTTAAGTTTGTTCCTCATACTTTTATTGGGATTGTAATTACTACATGCCTTTGGGAAATGTATCTAGTATATTCTATTTTTGTTTAAAGTGATTTAAAATGGTACAAATGTACATGTGTGCAATACCTTTACAGTACTGGCAGATTCCCCCCATACAGACTGTGTTCAAAGGCACACTACCTAAAGGAACTATCTATACAACAAATGACCAGGATACAGCTTCACAAACACATTTAATTTGTGAGAGAGCACGTGAATTGAGTCAACCGAGAAAGACTAACAGCAATGGAACAAAAATATGTTTCTACTGGTCTTTTAATTCCTTCAGTCTTCTAATGGCAGATTTCACTGTCACTGCTGAGGTGGTGCTGGAAAAAAATAAAAAAATACCAATGTTACACCAAAGAAAGTATGCTGCATTTTCTTTGTCTCTTAAAGCTAATAATTGGACTGAATTATTGCCAAGCTGATAAACAGCCAAAGGGTTTGCCAGGAATAGAGTAGTGTGCAGAGTTCTGAGTTTTAGTGCAAACAATTCGCAAAAACCTTATGGGTGGAAAGCGCACCAGATGCCATGTTTTTTGGTGAGAAGAACTGGAAATAACACAAACAGCAGCCACATTTAGACAGTATTAGTCACAATACTGATTATCTTAGGGCCCATACAGACAGGCCAAAATAAAGCTGCTTCCAGTAACTTTGGAGGTATGCTGTTTCCCATTCCATACACTTCAAATTACTGACTGGCAAGAACATCTTTTGGGGGTTCATCAGTAGATCAGTGTGTACTAGACCATTCATTTACCTCAGCTTGGCTGTTTTCCTCAAAGCAAGCACCCACAATGGATAAAAACAGGCTTCCTCCCCCCTGGATACACCATTCAGTGCTACACTGCTGCTTTCTCTTACTTGTATGTCCAGGCACCACCAGCCACTGTTTTCATACATGAGCCACAATGCCAAATGCCCACTGCTTTCCTCTTCATTTTGGTCTGTAAGAGAAACACTGCACTTAGGACATCAACTGTACATGTACTGAAACTGCCTCTCAGGATTTTTTTCCCTCTCAACTTTCATACAGACAAATCAGAAGAATAAATTCATATTCTCTGACCTGGGTGCAGCTCTGCCCATCCCCAAGCCACAAACTGGGAGTGGCCAGGAGGATGCACCCACATACACCTGGAGTGAAAAAAACACACACAGCCCAGAGAGGTGGTGGGGTGGAAGCCACCTCTTTCCCAGGACAGCACTCATATGCACTCCTGTAACTAATCAGCAGCCAGGAGGGGAAATGGAGCTGTGCCCAGGAATCTTCAGTGCTTTCACATACCTGAGAAGCAAGAAACAACCTTCACCTCCTAACCAGCAGCATCCAGTAGTTCTGCTAGATATTGGCCTGCATTATCGTAATGCATATTTTCTAAATTTCTATGTGTGTCCCTTCAAGTCACCTGCCAGCTTCTGGTAGTGCCGTGCATTTCATGAAGTTTTCTTACTCCAGGAGCACTCTGATGTGGTTTGCCATTGCATTTCTCTGAAATATAGCCTAGAGATCCTGGTGTTCCATGGAGGTCCCCATTCAAATACTTATCAGGCTTGACCTGATTAGCTTCTGAGATCAGATGGGATCTTATATAAAGCAGAAGTGGCAATGTAACCACTGGCCACTTAAGCCTCCCCCTGGACTCCAGGGAAGGAACCACTCACATATTCTAGTGGGTGAAGGGCAATTTTGCTTTTTACAGAATTATTTATTTACTTATTGTCCTCATCTGCTCATGTTTTGTTTTTGGTTTGTTTTGTTTTTTGAAAATTGGAACTCGTCACTTCTGACTTTGAAAAAAGGCTCCTCCTGGGGCCTAAATGGAGGGGGCAATGATAACATAGTGAGAATGAACCCACCCCATCCCTTAATGTGTGAGGGGTTTTCTGAATTTAAAAAAGAAGGTATATGATGATGATGATGATAATAATAATAATAATAAGTTTTATTTATAAACCACTTTTCCGCAGTGATCAAAGCGGTGTACAGATAGAAATAAGGTGGTGTGGATCTCTGAAAATGGCAGGAGGCATTGGGTATGAGAAGTTCCCCATGCCTGGCATAAAGTGATCTCCACACCAAACAGAATACATGAAAACACAACACTATCCAACATCAAAATGGTGAACTATATTCTGGCACATATAAAGGTTGTTTGATTTATACATAGGGCAAAGGAAAGAGCCAGCCATGGCACTGGAAGGAAAGGCAAACAGTTCTGCCTGCCAGCACCTCCTCAACAGAGCTGATCCAATAAGGGGGGGGGGGGGGACTAGTAAATCTGGACTTTTTCAACTGTGCTAGGATTATGCTGTTTTACAGTACACCCATAATAAAAATAAATCACTTCAGAACACCACATGAAGCACACATTCATTCCAATAGCTTTTACTTAAACCTGAAACCTATAATATGAACCAGGATGAGAGATGGGTTGTACAATAAGACTGTCTAAAAACCCATACACCAAGAGTCATACCTGTACACATTTCAGAAAGGTATCATCTTTAAATCTAAAATTATTTGCTCGTAAATTGTTTTAGAGCATATGGGTCTCATGAGGAAGAGAATTTTCCAGAAGGTTATAATGTTAACACAGAGAGAACACAAAAAGTGAAGAGAACGGGCAACCTCTGTTTATAAACTCCACAATGAATGGGAGGCCTGTGCAATGAAGGCAGCTCTCACCTTGCCACAGAAGGAGCAGGTGTACTTGGCATGCTGGCTAATTTCAATCTTCTTCACCATCTTCCTCAGAGAAGCTCCATATCGGGTACCATATTTACCCACAATCCCAACCTTCTTGGTACGCTTGGCCTATTACAACAGGAAAACAAATAATGTCACATTCTCGCATGTGTCAAACCTATCAGCACTGTTTATGCTTACCTTCATTACAACAGTTAGTGAGCCAGACATGTTTCAAACCTAAGAGGAAGACTAAGCACCTTGACTCCATGCATGTTTACCTAGATCCCACTGTGCTCAATAGGATTAGCTTGCAAGTAAAAACAGCAATTGATATGATAGCCCTGTTTAAATATATGAAGGGATGTCATACTGAGGAGGGAGCTGACTTGTTTTCAGCTGCTCCAGAGACTAGGACCCAGAGCAACGGATGCAAGCTACAGGAAAAGAGATTCCACCTCAACATTAGGAAGAACTTCCTGACAGTAAGGCTGTTCGACAGTGGAATACACTCCCTTGGAGTGTAGTGGAGTCTCCTTCCTTGGAAGTCTTTAAGCAGAAGCTGGATGGCCATCAGTTGGGGATGCTTAGATTGAGAGTTCCTGCATGGCAGAGTGTTGGACTGGATGGCCCTTGCGGTCTCTTCCAACTCTATGATTCTACGAGGCTAAAACCACTCATCTGAAGTGCTCCATCACAGTCATAACCCCAGGCCCAGCTACTGGCAGAGTTAGCACAAGGCAGAATGCCCAGAAGAACAAGGTTCTCTGAAGATGATTTTATTACCACCATTGGCTTCAGTCTTAAAAATATAAATGAATTCCATGTTTAACTTGGGTTCTATCTTCAAGATATCTTCTTGTTGCTAACTGCCTTCGAGTTGTCCCTGAGTCTTGGCGACTCTGTAGATGAGGCATCTCCGAGACTCACTGTCCTCCACTGCTCTGCTTAGGTCCTATAAATTCAGGCTCCTGACCTTCCTGATTGATTCTATCCATCTGGCATGCAGTCTTCCTCTCTTTCTACTACCCTCTACTTTTCCTGGCATGATTGTCTTTTGTCATAATTCATGCTTTCTCACGATATGGTCAAAATATGACAGCTTCAATCTGATAATCTTGGCTTCCAATGAGATTTCAGGCTTGATCTGTTCACTAATTCATTTGTCCGTCTTTTTGGCTGTCCACAGTATCCTCAGCACTCTTATCCAGCACCACATCTTAAAAGAATCTGATTTTCCTCCTATTAGCTTTCCTACCTGTCCAGCTCTCACAATCATACATGGTAACAGGGAATACAATGGACTGGACAAGTCTGACTTTAGTGCTTAGTTGTATACCTTTACTCTTCAGGATCGTGTCTTAGTTATTTTATAGCTGCCCTTCCCAATTCTACTCTTCTTCTGATTTCTTGGCTGCAGTCTCAGATCTCATCAATATCTTATTACATATACATCTTATTACAATGGACCCTTGGTATCTGATGGGGTTTTGTTCCAGAACCCTGCCCCCCCACAGATACCAAAATCCATAGATGCTCAAGTCCCATTAAGTACAATGGCATAGAGAAATCGTGTCCGTTATATAAAGTGGCAAAAACAAAATTTGATTTTTGGAATTTATACTATTTTTTAATATTATCAGGACCTGGATGACTGAATCTGTGGATAAAAATATCCTTGGATACAGAGGGCTGACTTGCCTCTTACTATGGCCGGTTACAAACCGGCATTTGGGACGTCTGGAGGATGTCCCATTTTTAAAAAGGGGCGTCTCTTCTAGACGCCCCTGGGCCTAATACGGACTCCATCCGTACAAGATGGCACCGGCCCTTCTACATGGCCGGCGCCATCTTTGTGTATCGGACGCTGAGCGTCCGTACGCGTCGCGTCCTTTGTGACGTAGCGAGTGCGCCCCAGGCGCCTCGCTACGTCGCAAACGCGACTCTAAAAGAACCTCCATTTTGGAGCTTCTTTTTCGGTCTGCACGGGAGCCGCGCTGTGTGGAGGCTCCGGCTCCCCCGCGGATTAACCGGCGGCGGTTTGTATCCCGCCTATGTATATGCAATTCAAAGGTATAGCTGTGTTAGTCTGGAAAATCAGTGTGCCAAGGGATTTTGTAGCACCTTTGAGACTAACTGAAAGAAAAATGT
>NC_056522.1:246616465-246737738 GCF_019175285.1 Sceloporus undulatus | reverse complement strand
TTAGTAGCATTAATTTTCTAGACTAGATGCCTGTTTTGAGTGGAGAGTCCAAAGAAAGACCTATATAAGCTGGGCCTTCAACAAAAGAACTACAAAGGAAGAGCGGAAAAAGAAACAGTAGAATTGGAATGTATCCGCAGACTACAATCCATCAGCAGTTGGTTGAACAGAGATAATGGTTTCCTGGCACACTGCACGCTTTTCAACACTATCTAAGTCCCATCCTCATGAGGGCACCCTTGACCAGTTCATCACACCCCTCCCTGTTTCCCACACTCATCTACTCTCCTTATATAAGGCTTATATAGGTCTGAAAGAAAGAAGTTGGTAGCATGAATATGGTAGCATTCCCTTATATGTGGCATATACAAGTCTGTCCCTGGGCTTTCCACTCCAGCAAATGCGTCTGAGGAAGTTAAGCTCAAGTCTAGGACAGCTCACGCTACCAACTTATCTCTTTCAGTTAGACTCAAAGGTGCTACAAGTACCCTTTGCAAATACAGTGGGCTCTTGTTATCTATTGGGGTTTGGTTCCAGGACCTCCTGTGGATTACAAAATTTGTGGATGCTCAAGTCCCATTCAATCCAATGGCATAACAAAATGGTCTCTCTTATATAAAATGGAAAATCAAGGTTTGCTATTTGGAATTTATGTTCTTTCGGAATATTTTCAACCCATGGATGCTTGAATCCGTGGATAAAAAATCCGTGGATAAGGAGGGCTGACTGTACTCCAAAATTTGAAAAATTCAAAATCCAAAACAATTCTGGACCCAAGCATTTCAGCTAAGAAACCTTCTCTATCAAACATCAATCAGAACGGACATTGCAGTCAAGAAATCAGAAGATTAGGAATGAGAGGGGCAGCTTTGAAAGAACTAGACAAAATCCTAAAGTGTAAAGATGTACAACTAAGCACTAAAGTTAGAATCATACAAGCCATTGCATTCCCTATTACCATGTACGGATGTGAGAGCTGGATGGTGAAGAAAGCGGATAAGAAGAGAACCAACTCATTCAAGATGTGGTTGCTGGAGAAGGTTGCTGAGAATCCCATGGACAGCCAAGAAGTCAAACAAATGGCACCTTTGTGAAGATTAAGCCAAGGTGACCGAATTGAGGCTGTCATACTTCAGCCACATAGCGGGAAGGCATGAATCATTGGAAAAAACCAGTAATGTTAGGAAATGTGGAGGGCAGCAGAAAGAGAGGAAGGCAACACACCAGATGAATAGACTCAATCAGGGAGGAGGTCATCTCTACAAGACTTGAGTAGAGGAGTGGAGGGCAGGGGGGCTTGGAGATGTCATGAGTTAAGAGCAGCTCAAAGGCAGCTAACAACAACAACAACAACAACAATGCTGGAGAACTAAGTCCTAAGAGTAATTACTGCACCACACTCTTACAGTGGTGCTATTCCACTTTTACTGCTCTGGCTGCCTCCTGGGGTTTGCAGTTTAGGGAAGTGTAGTGGTTTGAGCATTGGACTATGACTCTGGAGACCAGGGTTCAGGTCTCGGCTCAGCCACATAAACCCACTGGGTGACCTTGAGCAAGTCGCACTCTCTCAGCCTCAGATGATGGCAATGGGAAACACGCCCTGATGAAATAGCATTGTAGGGTTGGTCTTATTTTTTATAATTTGTACGTTGTATATTTTGTATATTTCTGCATTTTATTGAAGTGTATTATAACCTGTCTTGATCCATAGGGAGAGGCAGGAAATCTATTATTATTATTATTATTATTATTATTATTAATGTGCCAAGAAAACTGTGATTGGGGTGGTCCTTGATCCGTAAGGAAAGGCAGGATATAAATAAATAAAAGTATTATTATTATTATTAATGTGCCAAGAAAACCCTGTTATTGGGGTTGTCGTCATAATTGGTTGACCGGCCAAACCCAAAGGGTGCTCAACAGTGGCTCTTTTTCCTCCTGGAGGGAAGTGACCAGTGGGGTCCCACAGGGCTCTGTCCTGGGCCCAGTGTTATTCAACATCTTTATCAATGACCTGGATGACAGAATTGGGAGCATACTTATCAAATTTGCAGATGACACCAAATTAGGAGGAATAGTTAATACTCCAGAGGACAGGATCAAAATTCAAAATGACCTGAATAGACTAGAAAGCTGGGCCAAAGCTAACAAAGTGAAGTTCAACACAGAGAAATGTAAGGTACTGCACTTAGGGCAGAAAAATGAAATACACAGATATAGGATGGGGGACACCTGGCTGAATGAAACTACGTGTGAAAGGGATCTGGGAGTCCAAGTAGACCACAAGTTGAACGTGAGTCAACAGTGTGATGCAGCAGCTAACAAGGCCAATGCAATTTTAGGCTGCATCAGTAAAAGTATAGTATCTAGATCAAGAGAAGTAATAGTGCCACTGTATCCTGCTTTGGTCAGGCCCCACCTGGAATATCGTGTCCAGTTCTGGGCACCACAATTCAAAAAGGACATTGAGAAACTGGAGCGTGTCCAGAGGAGGGCGACTAAAATGGTGAAAGGTCTGGAAACCTTGCCCTATGAGGAACGACTAAGGGAGCTGGGGATGTTTAGCCTGGAGAAGAGAAGGTTAAGAGGTGATACGATAGCCCTGTTTAAATATTTGAAAGGATGTCATATAGAGGAGGGAGCAAGCTTGTTTTCTGCTGCTCCAGAGAACAGGACCCGGAGCAATGGATGCAAGCTGCAGGAAAAGAGATTCCACCTGAACATTAGGAGGAACTTCCTGACAGTAAGGGCTGTTCGACAGAGGAACAAATTCCCTCAGAGTGTAGTGGAGTCTCCCTCCTTGGAGGTCTTCAACAGTGTTGCCAATTTTGCGACTTTCACGCAAAAACGGGGACTTTTCAGAGCTTTTCGTGTGATTTTCGTGCCTTGCTATAATTCAGTGCCTTTTCCGCGACTTTGGCCCTTTCAGCTCCAGCTTGAGAAGTCTGCCTGCAGAGCAACCAAAACCCTTTGGAGTGTAACAGTTTTCAGCCAAGAGGGCTGGAGAAACTCTCTCTCTCTAATGACTCCCTCTGAGAGCCAGGAGGGAGCAAGCCCAACCAACCCCAACTGTTTGGAGGAATAGTTCAGCCAATCAGAGAGAGGACAGTGATTATTGCCACCCCCCCCTCAGGCATTCTCAGGCTCCAGGGGCAAAAGTGCTGGAGAGAGGCAGGGAGTGAGGGATCTTGGCTGGCTTAATCCCAATTGCCTTGGATTTCCAAGTAAGAAATAAGTTTTAAGGCACACAAAGGCAATACTTGATCATGGTATCATGGCTTGATGTTGTGGACTTCTGTGTGTGCCTGAGAGGGACATTTGAATTTCTGAATTCCTGAGCTTGGGCAGAGTGCCCCAAGCCTACCTCTCAGGGTCGTTGTTGTACTGTGAGGACCATTTGGGTTGTGAGATGTGAATGCGATGTCCCTGAGTGTGTGTGTTAGTGATTAAATATGCCTCTGAGCATGGGCAGAGCACCTGGTCAGTTGGCACCTCTGCTGCCCTGTCTTCCAAGAATTTGGTTTGTGGCTCTCTTTTGGTTCCCTTTTCCATTGCCATCCATACTGCAGAAATAATCCAGTTTGGCACTGCTTCTAACTGCAAGGCTCCCTGCGATGATGGGATTCTGGGCAAACCACCAAGCCCAGAATTCCATGCATGGAGCCCTGGCTGCCAGTAAAAGCAGTGTTTCAACATGTCACAACAAACTACAATTCCCAGGATTCCCTGGTTTGACAAGGGAATTGCCTCCACGCTTCCAGATCACAGCCCCAGAGAATGAGTCTACAGGATATCAGTGTTGCCAGTTTAAGTCCAGTTCTTCAGCTGCATTTGGATTTAATAATGATAATAATAATGGTGATGATGATAGTGAGATAGATCTTGTAGCACCTTTGAGTCTCACTGAAAGAAAAGTTGGCAGCGTGAGCTTTCCTAGACTTAAGCGTATTTTCTCAGATGCATGGGAATTGTAGTTCATTGTGGCACCAGAGCTCTTTCTCAGAAAACTACACTTCCCAGGGTTCCCTAGCACTGAGCCAGGGCAGTTAAAGCGGTCCCAAACTGGATTATTTCTGCAGTGTGTCTTGGACCCAACTCAGGCTGCATCTTCACTCCAGAGACAATCCAGTTTCATACCGTTTTTACTGCCATGGCCCAGTGCTATGAAATCCTGGGAATTGTAGTTTGTTGTCACACCAGAGTTTGCTGAGAGAGAAGGTTAAATGTCTCCGAAAACTAGAATTCCCAGGATTCCCTAGCACTGAGCCATGGCAATTAAAAGGGTGTCAAACTGGATTTATTTTTGCAGTGCGGTTGCAGCCGAACACATTTCTATTTGGCACAAAGCTTCCTGAACCCCCTTCATGTCAAAATAAGTATCTTTAAAGGACTGAAAGATTCTTTGTTTGGTTCAATGGTGATTTTGAGGGTTGAAATAAGTTACAATTATTCTTATTCAATTATGTTTACGTTTATTTGCAAAACATCTGCCATTTTAACATTATGGGAATTTTCTGGGAATTGTGACTGAATATTCCGTGGGATCTGGGGGGATTCAGCGGGTTTTGGACAGACATTTCCGGGAATTATCTTCCAGGCTTGTTGGCAACACTGGTCTTCAAGCAGAAGCTGAATGGCCACCTGTCAGGGATGCTTTGATTGAGAGTTCCTGCATGGCAGAATGGGGTTGGGCTGGATGGCCCTTACGGTCTCTTCCAATTTTGAGTATGTGACAGAAATGACCTGAAGGCATACAATCACCAATTTAGCATTCTCAGCCAGAGAGCTCTTAAGGCGACTCAGTGAACTACAAACCCCAGAATGCCCCAGGAGACAGCCAGAACAGTACAGTGGAACAGCAGTACTATATAACTTATTAGTAATAGTAGTAATAATAGTAGTATCCCACTCTTTTCCCAGAACTGGGACTCACTATGCACTCTCAGAATGTAGTGCGGTGATCCTCTAAGAGACTACGTTATGAGAAGGCGACCCAGGTCTTGCAGAAAACCAACAGGAGCCTGCTGCTGCAAAGGAGCCAGTCTCGCGCTCGCAGCCCTTTCCCGGGAGGATTCCATCTCCCCCCGCACCTCCCAGGCCCCAATGTCCGGCTCCCTCTCCCAGTCTCCCCGGCCCTCAAAGCTCCCAAATAGGCCGCCTCTCAGATAGCAGGCTCCCCTTACTGCCAGCCCCCGGCGGTAGCCTTGCGGCTACGAACCCCTCCGAGGAGGATGGCGGCGGATTAAGAAACAAAGTGGGGCGGAAGCGACGAACTCACCATCTTGTTGTTCCTACAGGCCGCGGAAAGAAAGAAAGAGAACAGGAAATAGGCCTTGCGCATGCGCACCGCCTGTCCCCGGCTTCACAGACCCGAGATCGGAAGAAAATACACGTCACGCAACCATAGAGAGGAGGGGAGGGAGTGTTCCTGGGATTGTCTGCGCGCCAGGAGGTGTTTGACTCTATGGTTCTGGTCCCAGCAGGGAAGCGCAGGGTCCAAATGGCTGGGCGGGACAGGCATTGGTTTTAACAGTATAACCAGTGTGCAAAGCAGTGTTTCTGTGTTTACTGTGAACTCTTCCAGTCCTGCAACATCCATGGCTGCGTCTGCACAGCAGAATTGATGTAGTTTGATGCTGCTTTCTCACTGCCGTGGCATTCTGGGATTTGTAGTTTTGTGATCTGTTTAGACTTCTCTTTCAGAGCTCTAGTGCCACAATAAACTGCAGATTCCAAGATTCCATAGAATGGGGCCATGACAGTTAAAGCGGTGTCAAACTGGATTAATCCTGCAGTGCGGCAGCAGCCAACAAGGCAGTTTGTTGTTGTTGTTGCATGCCTCCAAGTCGTTTCTGATTTATGGTGACCATAAGGCAACCCCATCTTTATTTGAGTGCTGACACGCGTGAGCAACCAAACTCACAGAGTTGTGCGTAGCTGCAGGTCCATTGCGTGAATAAGAAACCCAGAATGTGTCAGTGAGAGTATGCACATAGTCACATGAAAAAACACATGCGTGATGACCCCGTAGACAGCCACCTTGAATCCTATTTCAGGAAAAAAGTGCAGCATGGATTCAATAATAAACAAGCTGAGCTAGATGGACCAAGATTGTGATGCAGTATAAGGCCGTTTTCTATTTCTGAATGAAGTCACGCAGCTCCTCCTGCAGATGTTGTTGAGCTCCAGTTCTGAGCATTTCCCACCACTGGCTATGGTGTCTAGGCCTGCTGGGAGTGGCAGTTTAATATCTTGGGGGCTTGACAATTCCCCTCGTTCCCACAGGCAAAGACAAGGACCAACACAGGTTCACTAACCAAAGTAATCACTGGGTAAGCTCTCTCCTGATCTTGCATGTGAGCAAATTATACCAGTAAGTGGCAAGATACAGCCTTGGCAGTGTAATGTTCAGTGTTGACCTAGTGCAGACACTTGCTGTTTTCCTGGAGCTGGAGGGGAATTTGAGAGCTGCCATTGTTTTCTTTGTTTTGTTTTATTATGCAACTGCTATCAAATAAGAAAAGCGAACCTATTGGGTAGAACCTCATAAGGCCAGCTGGGAGTGCTTCAAGCTAAACTGGGCTGTGTATTTGCTTATGATAGTCTGCCCTGTATTTATGGTCAGTCAAATATATGTTCAGAAAATACAAGGGGTGCTGCCATTTGGGCAGGTGGGAGTTTAGCAGTGTAGATAGTACATGCCAGTGGAGAAGTGGGCCAAGACATCTCGTTTCTCCTACCAACAGATTCCTGGCTGCTCTAATAGAACCCCATCAAACCACAAAATTCATGGGGTCATCAAACCAGAAGATGCTGCTGCTCAACACCAGGTCAGTCACTGGGAAGAGCTGTATGATCCAGGATTTGATCCTGGACAAGCAAGCTGAGTTTGCATGTATAATTGAAACCTGGTCAATTGAAGAGAGGGTGCCAGCTTGACCCAGTTGTTGCTGTTGTTTTCTTATATCCCACCTTTCTATCAATATAGGGACTCAGGTTATGCCCATCAGGCCTCCACATGCAGCAGGCGGCAAAATGTGATGGGCAGGGAGTGATCTGTTATGTGTCCTTTCCACTATTGAGATACCCTGTCCAACCATCTCCAAAATTTGAGTGCAAACACCTGGCAATAGGGCAAAGAGTCAGGATGGGGACTCTGTTGGTGTGCCATCCACCCTGCTGCCCAACTGTCTCCCTGCCAGAGTTGTTTGGGTGATCTCAGATGTGTGGCATTAATCTCCCCCACATTTATTATGCTGGAGGATTTTAACATCTAGCTGAAGCAAGACCAGCTCAGGATTTCTGACCCTACACATGTAGCAGGCCACTCTCTTCATCTGGGTTTTGCTGGTCTGGATGATGATGATTTGGGGGTGAGGGTTGAAATAACTCCATTGTTATGGACAAGTCACACCATTTGATAGGGTTTAGATTTTCTGGGGCTTCATCTCTGCAGGGGCAGTGGACCTCTTAAAATGTCTGCTTCCAGAGATTAATGGATCCAAAGATTCCTGAATGCTCTGGGGGATTTTCCAGTTTGAGTTGGTGATTTTATTGATCCCCTGATTGATTTGTGGAGTAGGAAGATGGCCTGGGCAACTGATGGTTGCCCCTGGTATCCTTTACTTCAGTGCTGAGCACAGGCTCCACAGTTTTCTGAGGAGTTAAGGGCAATGAAGCACTTGGACAGATGAATAGAATGACAGTGGAGAAAGACTCTGGGGAATCTGAGCATGGATTAAGGGCCATTTTAGAACCTACTTTGCAGCAGTCGGGGCAGCAAAGAAACAATCCTTTTCTGCCTCTATTATGTCAGCTCAGTCTCATCCAGTACAGCTATTCCAGGTAGTTAAAGAGCTATTACATTCTAGACCTGAGACTGCTAAGGGGGAGCTTCTCAGAAAAGTGCTGTGACAAAATTGCTAAATACTTCATAGAGAAGATTCCTCAATTTATTCTGACTTGGACTCCACATTGAAGGTAGAGTCTGGGGAGAAAACTGAGCAGTACTTGTCCAGTTTTGATGGATGAGTTTCAGTTTCCTCAACATGATGATGTGGACAGGTTGCTTGGAGAGGTGAAGCCAACCACCTGTCTGTTAAATCCATGTCCATCCTGGTCAATTAAAGCTGCCAGAGGAGGACTGGCCAATTGGGTAGTACAGGCTATAAATGCTTCTTTGAAATAGGGCTATACTCCAGCCTGTCTAAAAGAAACAATTATGGGGTTTTTTAAACAAAAAAACTTAATCGGACCCCAGCTCCCTAGATAATTATCAGCTAGTCTCTAATCTCCCCTTTCTAAGTAATGTCTTAGAACTAGTGATATCAATACAACTCCAGGCTTCCTTGGATGCTGTGTCCAGTTCTAGGCAACACAATTCAAAAAGGATGTTGGCAGGCTAGAGTGTCCAGAGGAGGGAGACTAAAATGGTGAAGGGTCTGGAAACCATGCCCAATGAGGAAAGACTTAGGGAGCTGGGGATGTTTAGCCTGGAGAAGAGGAGGTTAAGAGGTCATATAGTAGCCCTGTTTAAGTATTTGAAGGGGTATAGGATGGGTGACACCTGGCTGAATGAAACTACGTGTGAAAGGGATCTAGGAGTTCAAGTAGACCACAAGTTGAACATGAGTGAACAGTGTGATGCGGCAGCTAAAAAGGCCAATGCAATTTTAGGCTGCATCAATAAAAGTATAGTGTCTAGATCAAGAGAAGTAATAGTGCCACTGTATTCTGCTTTGGTCAGGCCCCACCTAGAATATTGTGTCCAGTTCTGGGTGCCACAATTCAGAAAGGACATTGAGAAACTGGAGCGTGTCCAAAGGAGGGCGACAAAAATGGTGAAGGGTCTGGAAACCATGCCCTGGCCTATGAGGAACGCCTTAGGGAGCTGGGGATGTTTAGCCTGGAGAAAAGAAGGTTAAGAGGTGATATGATATCCCTGTTTAAATATTTGAAAGGATGTCATGTTGAAGAGGGAGCAAGCTTGTTTTCTGCTGCTCCAGAGAACAGGACCCAGAACAACGGATGCAAACTGCAGGAAAAGAGATTCCACCTCAACATTAGGAGGAACTTCCTGACAGTAAGGGCTGTTCGACAGTGGAATGCACTCCCTCGGAGGGTGATAGAGTCTCCTTCCTTGGAAGTCTTTAAACAGAGGCTGGATGGCCATCTGTCAGGGATGCTTTGATTTGGATTTCCTGCATGGCAGGGGGTTGGACTGGATGGCCCTTGCGGTCTCTTCCAACTCTACGATTCTATGATCATATTGAGGACGGAGCAAGCTTGTTTTCTGCAGCTCCAGAGTATAGGACCTGGAACAATGGATGCAAGCTACAGGAAAAGATTCCACCTCAACATTAGGAGGAACTTCCTGACTGTAAGTTGTTCAACAGTGGAACACATTTCCTTGGAGGGTGGTGGAGTCTCCTTCTTTGGAGGTTTTTAAACAGAGGCTGGATGGTCATCTGTCGGGGATGCTTTGATTGTGTGTTCGTGAATGTCGGGGTTGGACTGAATGGCTCTTGTGGTCTCTTCTAACTGTGATTCTATGAATTACACTGGCTTCCCATTTTCATCTACACTGAATTCAAGGTGATAGTTTTGACTTACAAACAAAGCTCTAGACAACTTGGGGCCAGAATAACTGAAAGACTATCTCCCCCATATGACCCTGCCAGAAATCTAAAATCTTCGGAGGAGGCCTTGTTGCATGTCCCAATTCCTTGTGAAATTAAGCTGATGGGTACATGTAACAGTAGCAGCACCTCTACTCTGGAACTCCCTACCCAAAGAAGTTCAGCTGACCCCATCTCTTTAAAGTTTTTGGCAGGCAGAAGAAACTGTGCTTTTCTGCATGACATTTAGTGTTTGAAATTGCTGTCTTAACTGGTTCAAAACTGGATTCAAGGATTGTTTTTAGACTGCTTTTAGGATTTTTAAAGAGTTATTTTAATGTGTTTTACAAATGTTTTCATCTTTGTATTGTTTTAATTGGTTTTTATTTGTTCATTGGTTCAGGAGCCCTTGTGGGCTAGGAGATGATACAGAAATACTTTAAAATCAATAAATATTTGTTTTTGATGACATGTGGTCAATGCAGTTGGCTATTTAGGCTGCCTTTTTGGATCTTACTGTGCAAATTGATATTTTCAGTAAATGTAACAATCTTTTTGAATTTACCCTCCTCACAGAATTTACTAGTCCTGCCTGCAAAGAAGAGGAATCCTGTTGTTCTTTCTAGCCACTTCCGGCTTAATTATTTAAATCTATCCCAGGAGAATCAAGTTGTTGAGAGCCTGTAAACTTACATAATTTATTTTCTGTGTGTGGAGGAACATTTTATTTCCTGAGAAATCCTGTGGAGAGGTATTAAATGCAGAGATACAGCAAAGATTCAAGCAGTAAAACTCATATATATCACTGCAGATTTTATGGGATTGGCGATGTAGCCACAGAATGCAGATTCTTTATTACCGAGTCAGAGAAGCAATAAAAGGAGAAACAGCTGAAGCTGTTCAGTTATCTAACAGGCTTTATTGCAATGGGAGCAAACGTAGTAGATAGCCCAATAATGGGAAGAAGAACAGTAAACAATACATGACACTTAAATAGGGTTGCCATAATTCTGGACCTCCAAACTGGGACAAATGTAGGACAAAAGTAGGACAAAATTTTCAAATGTAGGGCACATTTTTTAAAATGGAGGACACGCAAAAATTGATTATTTTTAAAAAATGTTAATATAAATGCATGTTTCTTAGGCATGATCAAAATGGAGGACATTTTGGCATTGTTCCTAGACAGATGGCAGAAACGGACTTCCCTTTCTGGCCAACCTTCCTTCCCCATTCCAAACAGCACATTTGGGCATTGAAGAGGAGGAAGAGTGGAAAAGGCAGAGGAGGAGGAAAAGAAGAAGAGGAGGAGGAAGAAGGGGAGGAAGAGGGGAAGAAGAGGAGGAGGAGAAGAAGAGATGGAGAAGAAGAGGAGGAGGAAAAGGAGGAAGAAGGAAGAGGAAGAAGGGGAGGAAGAAGAGGAGGAGAGGAGGAAGAAGAAGAGGAGGAAAAAGATGAAGAAGAAGGGGAGGAAGAGGAGAAGAAAGAAGAAGGAGGAAGAAGGGGAGGAAGAAATGGAGGAGGAGAGGAGGCAGAAGAAGAGAAGGAGGAGAAAGAGGAAAGGCTCTTTCCTCTGCCTGGCTGCCTCCATCGCCAACGGAGGAAGCCAGGCAAGGGAATGGGGCCTCGCTGAAGCCCTAACATTTGGGCAGCTGGATTTTGCATTAACTGAAATTTCCACACTGACTTCAGAGGCAGTCCTTTTTAGTTCCAGCTTGAGTATACTTTCTGATTCAGTGGGATTTAAGTATGATTTAATTCAGCAATCGATTCAATAAATTTACTCTGAATTAGAACTATCAATTGGATTTAGGTCAACATGTTTATCTGGATAGTTACAAAAATGCCCAGTTAGAGGGAAAATGAAATACACAAACACAGGATATGTGACAACTCACTTGAAAGCAGTAAAAAGGATCTAGGAGTCTTAGGCCCGAAACAGATGGGAAGATGGGGTCAGCTTCCAGCTGCTCCGGGGGAGAAGTTGTTAAATTACTCATGCCCCTGGAGTGCCCGGAAGTCTAGGGCAGCCCAAAATCAGTCCCAGGAGTGGATCTTTTCTGCTCCTTTTGGGACCGCAGCAGGAGATGCCCTTGGGGCCACAGCGTATGTTTGCCATGGCTCCAGGATGATCAGACTGGGAGTGGCTTCTGGCCACTCCTCCCTGTCCCTCTGCTTTGCCCCTAAGTAGGCTACAAGGTGAATGTGAGTCCATAGTGTGAATAGTGTTCAGATCAAGGAAAGTAGTAGTCCCACTCCATTCTGCTTTGGTCCAACCTCACCTTGAATTCTGTATCCAGTTCTAGTCAACACCATTCAAAACAGATATTGACAAGCTGCACTGTGTTCAGATAAAGGTGGCCAAGATGATCAATGGAACTTATGAGGAACTATTTAGGGAGCTCGATGTGCTTAGCTTGGAGAATATTGAGAGGTGGTTTAAAAATGTTTTAAATTAAAGTTCTCATTGGATTGTTATCAGTATTGTGAGCTGTTATCAGTGATCTACAAATCCAGAGGAGTTTGGAGGGTGGTGGGTATGTTAAACTTGGAGAAAAAAAGGCTGAGATAGCCATCTTTAAATAACTCAAGGATATCATTTAGAAGATGGAGCAAGCTTGGTTTTTTGTTTTGTTTTATTGTTATTGTTGTTTCAGAGGCTAGAACACAAACCAGTGGATTCAACAGGAGCCCTGGTAGCATAGTGGTTAAATACCGGTACTGCAGCTATTCATAGCCACAAGATTGTGAGTTCAATCCTAGGCAGGGCTCGAGGGTCTATTCAGCCTTGCATCCCTCTGTAAGGGACTGTACAGACCAGCCATTAAGGCCGACATGGAGGCGGAGTCGGGACGTAGCGTCCACATGATGCATGACCCAAATCTGCCCCCAGGTTGGCGTGGCACCGCACACGCCACACCATACAGCGGGCATCATGGCGCTCCTCTGCATCTACATGACGCAGTGTCAAAGGAGCACAGAAAAGCTGTGTGCCGGCAGCTATAGCATCCTTTCCGGGGCACAAAAAGGAGCCGCTTTTTGTGGCTCCTTTTTGCACCATGGAAAGGTGAGATCAGGGCTGTGGCATGTAGTTGCCCCAATCCGGTGCTAAAAGGGAAAGTCTGTCGAACCCCTAAGTCACTAAAATGAGTACCCAGCTTGTTGGGGATAATTAGCTTACGCTTTGTAAATCAGGGAGTGCTTAAGTGCAGTAATAAGTAGTATAGAAATGTACTTGATATTGCTATATAAATAACCAGAAAAGAAATTCCACCTATTCCACGAAATTTCAGAAATTCCACATTAGGATGATTTTCTTTACTGTACGAACTATTCAACAGAAGAATAGACTGCTTGGGGGTAGGGTTCTTCCTCTTTGGAGGTTTTTAGGCAGAACTTGGATGGGCATCTTTCAGGAGTGCTTGAACTGTGAATGTCTGCATGGCAAGGGGTTGGACTTGGGGTGCTTTTCAACTCTAAGATTCTATGGTTCCAAAAAATAACAGAAAATAAATGCCCACCTCTTTTCCCTTGAATGCATGGTCTAGACCAGGCAAAAAAAACCCTTTATTTCATACTAACGTTTCCACCGAACTCTGCAGTTCTTGAACGCCTTCTATCTAGAGGTGTGTTTTCAGCAGTTTATCTTATGCAAAGTTAGACACAATGGAATTTGGGTTATTTTGCAAAGACATAATGGAAAGTGGGTTGCTATCTTAATAACTCTTACCTAGGTGTTAGCCCTATTAAACTCAGTGGAACTGCCTCCAAATAAATATGCATAGACCTAGACTACATCTATTTAGGATCAGAGATTCCTTTTTTTCTGTAAAAATACATTTTCTCTGCAAGATTCAAGAATCCATGCCAAAAAATGATACTAGTTTTATTTGACCCAAATATTCACTGATTCGTTCCCATTAAATACTATCTTACAAAATAAAAAGTAAGCATAATTTTCTGTGACATTACTGCCTGCAAAAAAAGTCATCAATACGCCGTTTCTTGCATGGGCTTGCTGGAAAGAAGTTTCTTTCTGTTTCACTTGATGCCACTTGCTGTCCAGCAACTTCACATGCATCCACTGCTTCCACAAGCAGGGCTTCATCAAAATCATCTGCATCACTTGAGAAAGTTCTCTGGAAAAGGTTTATGATAGTCTGCTGCTTTGGGTCCTAAAAAGAAATCAAAGGAAAAATCTTGAGAAAAACATTTGTTATTAACATCTCCACTAATCCATAAGGGATGGAATAACAATTTCAGTGATAAAGATAACAAGATGAAATGACATGGAAGACATCATTAAGGTATTTAACCACTTTCTTCTACTGCAACCAAGTTGGAGGAGAAGATTAAAAGAACAAATGACACAAGTGACAGACTTCTTTAAAGCAAAGAATGGAGCTACTCCACAGTAACCCATTAATCAAAGCATAGCCACGGACCCCAATTAAAATTAAATCTGTTTATTTTAATAAGGTCCTTTACTATCGTAACTTTTCCATTCATATATGTTTTATCTCCACAGTTGTTTTTCTTTTTTCTCTAAAGTGTAACCTTCATGGTTGCTCCTTAAGAACACAGGAGAAGATCAACTGT
Organism: Sceloporus undulatus; assembly: GCF_019175285.1. Lineage (NCBI taxonomy): Eukaryota > Metazoa > Chordata > Lepidosauria > Squamata > Phrynosomatidae > Sceloporus > Sceloporus undulatus. The sequence continues at coordinate 246,723,522 of NC_056522.1, read as the reverse complement.
CTCCAGGATTTAGATTTGATAAATGGAGCATACAAAAAAATCCAAGTACTGTAGTTACCTTGTAGAAGTAGTAATCTTTGGCTTCAGATGTTTCAGAGAACTTGGCTTCAGAAAGTCCAGCTTCACCTAGAACTTTGATCTTTTCTTGAATCATGGGCCTAGTGAAGGATATGACCATTTCAGATACAAAATCAGATAAAAGGGTATTTTTTTTCAAATAGGTATCTGTCTTGATACCTATTGATATTGAAGGGAGAGAGGCAGGCAAGCTCCAACTGCCTGCCTGCAAGAAGAAAAAGCCCTCCCTTCAGCCACCATCTTGAGGGGGAGGGAGGCCTGTTATGTTTTTGTTTTGTTTTTTTACTTTGTATTGTACTTCCTGTTGTACACCGCTTTGATCTAATTTGGAAAAGCGGTATATAAATAAACATTATTATTATTATTATTATTATTATTGATAATGTTTGTGAGCTACAACCTGATAGATTCAGGATATTATATGGCTGATAGCTTCTCCTATTCTAATACCTATTTGAGGGCATAGATCATACAGATTGGGGGTTGGGATGTCATTAATCTTGATCCACACTCCAGTTCAACACAATACAGAATATTTAATTTTCCTAATAATAATAATAATAATAATAATAATAATAATAATAATAATAATAATATGTTTTATTTATAGACCGCTATTCCGCAATGATCATAGCGGTGTACAATAAAAATTGCAATACAAAATTAGCCCCTACCCACCACCTCACTCCCTCCAGGCTGGACGATGACAGTTGGCCGTGGAAGGAGGGCTCTGTCCCTTCAGGGCAGTCCTCCCTTCAGGGCAGTCTTAGATTTCTTTTGATACTCGGTCAAACCTTTCCATTTGATTTCCTTCTGTTTTTATCCCGACTCCCATTATTTCCCCATGACTTTGGAATAGTTGGCATAAAAGGTGAAGAAGACAGCAAATGCCAGAGTGCAGCTGGAGAGGAAGCAGGGCCAGGCTTTTTATGTACATAAAAAACAATCTCGGGACTATCTAGTTTCGAGCAATGGAAATACAGGAAGTGCCGTCATGACCATCAGGATTTGAAACCCTTGTAAGAATTCCCACAGTTCTGGAAATGCTGGCATGTATGACTACAAAAGTGTAAATCCTTAAAGCCCTTGAAAAGAAATGGCAAAAAAACAAGTCCCCAGGAACAGATGATATTCCAATATAACTGCTGCAGTCCACATTGACAGAGTCAACTCTAGTACTAACCAACACATGTCAACAGAGAGGGGGGGAAATGATGGCTAACAGACTGGAAAAGATCAATATACATCCCCATCCATAAAAACGAGGCACAAGAGACTGTAGCAACTATAGAACCATAGCACTAATCTCACATACAAGCAAAATTATGCTCAAAATACTGCAACATAGATTCCAACCATACATAGAGAGAGAAATCCCAGAGGTCCAAGCAGGGCTCAGGAAAGGAAGAGGCATTAGGAATCACATTGCAAATATACAATGACTAATTGGAGTGCAGCAGGGAGTTCCAAAAAAAAAAAAAAAGCATGTGCTTTACAGACTATAGCAAAACCTTTGGCTGCATAGATCATGAAAGGCTATGGAATGCCCTTAAAGACATGGGAGTGTCGACACATCTGATAATCCTGATGAGGAATCTGTACTCAGGACAAGAGGCTACTGTCAGAACAGAACATGGAGAATCAGAATGGTTCCCAATTGGCAAAGGAGTCAGAATCAGAATGGTTCCCAATTGGCAAAGGGGCTGCATCCTATCACCCTACCTATTCAGCTTATATGCAGGACATATTGTAAGGAAAGCAGGCTTGGACATGGCAGAGGGAGGAGCAAAAATAGAAGGAAGAAATATCAATAATCTGAGATATACGGACAACACCGTAATACTAGCAGAAAACCTCACAGACCTGAAACAACTACTAAGGAAGATCAAAGAAGAAAGTGAAAAGGCAGGCTTATAGGTGAACATAAAGAAAATAAAAATAATGAGCACAGGGAACTTACACACATTCAAACTAGACAATGAGGAAATAGAAATAGTAAAAGAATTCTCATATCTAGGATCAAACATTGATCGAAACGAGGACTGCAGCCAGGAAATCAGAAGAAGATTAAGAATGGGGAGAGCAGCTATGAAAGAACTAGAAAAGATCCTAAAATGCAAAGACATACAACTCAGCACAAAAGTCAGAATCATATAAGCCATATATTCCCTATTACCATGTATGGATGTGAGAACTGGACAGTTAAGGAAGAAGATAGTAGGAAAATCAACTCATTTGAGATGTGGCGCTGGAGAAGACAGCTTAGGATCCCATGGATAGCCAAAGGACAAACAAATGGGTCCTAGAGCAGATCAAGCCAGAAATATCCCTAGAAGTCAAGATGAAAAAACTTAGACTTTCATACTTTGGACACATCATGAGAAGGCATGAATCGTTAGAAAAAACAATAATGTTGGGAAAAGTAGAAGGAACTAGAAAGAAAGGAAGGCCACATGCTTAGATGGATGGACTTTATTAAAGAGACCACGAATATAGGTTTGCAGGAGCTGGGCAGAGCAGTAAAGGACGGGGGTGGGGGGGCTAGAAATGTCTCATCCGTAGGGTCGCCAAGGGTCGAGATCAAAGCAAAGGCAGTTGACAACAAATAGTAAGGGCAGATCGCATTGGATAGACATGTAGGGTCCCAAAAGGGGGTTATGAGAAACAACAGAAATGGTTTCCTTACAAGAGGGAAGAAATCTGGTTTTAAAGGCCTTGTGCCATTTAAGAAGACACTACAAGTCTGGAAAAACTTCTGGGATCTGAATGAACAACTGAAGTGGTTGAAAAGTAATCAGTGGCTATGTTGCAGGCAGAGAAAAAAAATAATGTGATCAATAGGGGCAGTTACAACTAAGGGAATAAGCTGCCTGCATGCTGGTCAACCTCAGTACTCAGTGTGGGAGGAGGATAACCTGTAAGAAGTGGAACTGAAGCATGGATTCTGCTTAACCAACTCCAGGTTCTATAATCCATGCAGGCTGTCATTTGATAGCATAACTTGGTCAAAAACAGGGAGAAAGAATATACAACATTATTTGAAAATAGATTGCTGCATGTTTTAACATATTCCCTTGAGCAGTATTTGATGGAAAAGTAGCTTACAAATTTAGAGTGAAACATGTATAGAGTATAGAAAGTATGATTCTATGAAACAGTTTATGTACTAGAAACAAGGGTAAAATGATAGGGAATGCTGAGGAAAAACTACAGTGAATATGAAAAAGTTTAAAAAGTTGTGGATTTGACAAGTATGCAAAAATTACATATATTCAGCTAACCACATTGGTGTAACAATGATTATAGCTTGAAATAGTGCAAGTTTCTAAGTCTGAGGGATTATATAAGATAGCTAACAGATCACAGAGAGGAAATAATGCTTGGCAAAAGCAAAATATAAAATTTTAAGAACAAGAAAGAGAGAAACATTTTACATCTAAATCAGGCACTAGCTGACAGTAAACCATATGAAAGGTGTCCAAGTCAGCAGACTAGCAATTAACAGAGTATATCAAACCACAAGATAAGACAGAACATTACTTATTTGCAAGAGAAGACTGTATGTCAGGGTGCAAAACAAGCCTTCCTCTATCCAAATGCTGCAATTGCTTGCATGACCCAATGAAGAAAGACAGCATCAAACAGCACAATATTTCCACACTTGTGCTAATTATTTTGTGGTGGTGATTTACATGTAAAATAGGGAAATGACTGTCACTAGCTCTCTTTCATGTATAGGCAATATGTCAGCTTCTTCCTTGTGAGGCAATGATGATTATTTTTCAAAACCTGAAACTCAAGATTTGAGGAGGGAAATAAATGTCTCAGTGAATATGAACTACTTCCCAGTGTCACCATGGCAGAACCCAGATAAGCTCCTCTACACAGCCCTGGCTGTGCCTGGTCTTCCTTTTTGGATCATTCATGTGTATTGCTGAAGAGGCATCAGAGAAGTTGCAGAACAGAGATTTCAGCTTCTAACTTAACTCATTAGAGCTTCAGATCCTCTATTTGGGGGGGGTTTAAGTGTCATCACTAAAACCTGCATAAAAACTGCAAAATGAAAGGTCAAGGAAAATCAAATGCCACTGATGTGATATACAGAGATCATTTCTTGTTTCATGCTGTAAGCAACCAGGTGTCATGTCTGTACTGTTTCCTACTGCGCTCTAACCCCTTTCCCATTTACAAATTACATACTGGATACTTGAGACAATAATGTAATATTTTCCACCTCCTACCATAAATAATCATCAGCTGTGCCTTTTGCTACTAAATAGTGGATGCTCACAGAACTCGTTTGCCCAATTCGGTGTGCCCGATCTTCTGCTTGAATCAAAACCTGAATTGAAAAACCAAACATATAAAATAAATAATACAATGGAGCAGAGTTATTGCTATTGCTATAAGGCTCAAAAATCAACCAATGATTCATTACGCAGTACAGGGCTGATTGGCTTCTCATGCCAAGTTGCAGACAAAAATTAATAAACTTGGGAAAATGGACAGCTGAAGTACTGCTATTCCCATTTCTTAATGGGGAAACTGAGCCTAAGAAAGCAAGTAAGTATTCACAAGATCAAAGCGCATCTGAAATGGGTTAGCCACCTACATCTTATACTTCTGTTTTTATTATTAGAGGGAATGACTAAGGAATGGCAAAACAGCTGAATGTTTTATAGCGTACAAGAGGTTTCTTTAAAGCTTTTCTGAATTTTGCTTCTGATACAGGAAAATTGAAAATAATTCAAATCTAGAATATATTAATGTAAGAAACTGCTCACATGATTATTCTATTGGGGAAAAGTCATTCTATCAGACTTTTTCCATCTTCCTTTTCAGGAGGTATATTTCAGGATGGGAATGGTGCCCTTTATTCTGGGAGAGCTGAACTCAAGTCCTGCCTCTTTCACAGATTTTTGTGGCACTGGGAAGCTCCTATGGCACTCCACCCTCCTTCTCACCTAACCTATTTCATACAATTATAAAACTGAAGACACTGGACATAGTCAAGAATATGTCATAACTATGGCCCGATACAGGCAAAAAGCGCTGTCCTGGGGCCGATTTAAGGGCTCCGTAGGGCTGGGCGTCCATACGTGCCCACCCCTAATAATGGTGCCCGTGTGCCATCTTGCTGCAGCTCCGTCCACAGGCCGTGTGACGATGATGCGTGGGCATCCATGTGCCCAAACAGCACTAGTTGGAAGCGGCAGTGTCAGGGCGTGCGAGCACAATTATGGCGCTCCTAAAAAGAAGCCGCTCTGGGGGCTTCTTATTAGGGAGTGTGTCAGTGCTGCGCAGTGCGGTTGGCGCAGCACCGACACACTCCCTAACAAGAAGCCCCCAGAATGGCTTCTTTTTAGGAGCGACAAGGAGTAAAGGGGTGGAGTGGAGCCGCCCGACTGTATTCCCCCCTAAATTTAGCTGAATGGAACTTAAATTATTTTTGATTTTTCTAGACTGTGCCCAGTTGAAATTTTAGAGGACTAAAGATAGGAGGAAGAGTTTAAAGCAGGGTTTGACAAAGTACACCGCAACACCCACATATGCTCTCACCCTTAGGATCAGTCATCAGCCCAGTGCCCACCAATAACATAAGATGTCTTACCCCAGGATTCCAGAATAATTCTGCAAACACAACCAAATCAGCAGATGAGAGAGTAAGCCCCATGTTAGCAGCTGTTAAGGAGAGAACAGCCACAGAAAGCTTCTCAGAGAACTGAAAATCCTGGCAGAGAGACTGACGCTCAGCTGAGGGTGTGGAACCATCAACACGAATGTACCCAATGTGCTGAAAGGGAAGTTGAAGAAATGGGGTAAACTCTCATTGGGGTTAGTCCTATATGATTACCCAGCTGGGGGGAGAGGAGTTTCACAACCAAACTAAGGGTGCATCTACACTGTAGAAAGAACGCACTTTGACACCACTTTAAGCACTGTAGCTCCATCCTATGGACCACTGGCATTTATAGTTTTACATGATCTTTAACCTTCTCTGCCAAAGAGTGCTGGGGCCTCACAAAACTACAAATCCCAGGATTCTGTAGGATGGACTCATGGTAGTTAAAGTGGTGTAAAACAGCATTATTTCTACAGAGGGGATGCACCCGATACTTTGAGATCTCTGTATACTCATGTATAAATCTAGAAATTTCAGTCAAAATTAACCCCAAAAAACCCTAAGGCAAGAGTGTTATCTGTCCTAGAAGCACTGACTCCCTCATCCACCCAGCATTTAGTGTGACCTCAGTTATGCCTGCTGGAATTTTGTAATTTTTTTGGCATTTTCCTTTGCTTCATCCTTTAGATCCTTTGTTACATGCTCCTGAGTTTTAATCTCGATTTATCCATGGATCATATCAAAATCCATACTTTTGACCCCAAAACCTGCCCTCGACTTATACATGAGGTCGACTTATAGTTGAATATATATGGTAGTTACCTTTCTAAGCTGTTGTTTACTTTTACTTACTACATTTGTGTCCTTCCTTTCCTCCAAGTATATTCAAGAAGTTCACAGAAACTTTCTTTATGGCCTTATTTCCAGGTGTTGGATAAGTCCAGATTTATTTTATTTCACTTATATCTGAACCATAAATGATCCCAATAACCATTTGTTGGCTAGTTAATAGTTTACTTCAGATTCTCTTTCATGACAGATTCAGCTTTCCTTGTTATTCAGGGGTACTACATACTGACACTTTGGCCTGCTTATAGACTGACCTCATCTAACCCTTCTCCTCACCACTTGTGAGAGATAATGTAATTCTTCAATTGATCTATGCTGCAACTGACAAATGCAGACATTCAATCCAGTACTGAAACAAACATTTTCTGATTTTGCCAACCAGACCCAAAAGTTCCCCTCACTGAGTTATGCAATACAGGAAGGACTTACGATGTGCGTTGTTGTATATGTGAAGAGCATCTCCCGCCATATATCTGCTTTTTAATACCCTAAGTGATTCCTTAGCACAAACAGAGATATGGTTGGAGAGTCATCTCTGGTCTCATCTCTCAAGCTTTGGAGGAAGCACAATTTTTTCAAAGCCCAGAAGGTACTGGAGACAAAAATCCCAGTCAGGGAGCAACAAAGTCAGCAACAAACAGCCATGAATCTTGATTGGTAACAAATTATTATTATTATTATTATTATTATTATTATTATTATTTATATAGCGCTGTAGATTTGCGCAGCGCTGTACATAAAAACAACAAATATAAAAGAGTAAACCTGCCTATGGCGTACAATCTAAGAAATGATAGGATAATACAAATAAAACACATAGCAATACAGGAAATGGTTCAATAAAACAGGCAACAGAAAGAACATCAGATACTAGCCAACTACCTTCCAGAATTTATTTCAAGTGGTTATTCAATTTAAAAAGTGCTAATAAAGACATTTTAAATGTACCTTTTCACTGTTCTCATATTTCTTTTCTGATTGCATTAGACATGATTTAGAGCAGTTATAGACTTACAGTAGGCATATACATCTTCCAGATACTGTTGGGCTGCAAGTTCCAGCAGCCCTAGCCATAATAGCCAATGGTGAAGATTGCTGGGAGTAGCAGTCCAAAATCATCCAGAGAGCTGTATGATTTGTACCCCTTCTTCATAGCTTTATAAAGGTTGTTTTTCATACCTGTTTGTTCTAACCATTCAGCCTTTTAAAACTTTTAATTCATGTCATGGCAATAATTCAAAATACAAGATCTGACCTCTGGAAGACTGTTTTTAATGTCTATAAATGATGCTGCTTGGTTTAGTTCAATGTTATGTATTCCTATACCAAATTTGTATTAAGTGGGTTGAGGAAGTTGTAAAATGAGACAGCCATCTGAACATGTATGGAAAGGTTCTACTGACCAACATGACCAGGTGACAAGAACCTTCATTATTATGTCAGCCATAAAAGAACTTGTCAAGATCCCCAAGCCCTGAAGAGTAAATATAATAAATGCAACTGTTTACCTTTTTCTCCAGCTCCTCAGTGACAGCATCCAAAACCAGTTTGTGGTGAGCAAATACCAAAAATTTCTCTCTTCCACTTTCCAGTAAGTCTAGGATATATTCTCTGTAGTTAGAGAAAGGGAGGGGAAAACCCATACACAAATATTACTTGTTCTAGAAACAATCTATGTGTAACATGCTAAATTAGTGGTTCTTAACTTTTAATCATGTCTGAGAAATGAGTTATACAGCCAATCTCAGCTCCTAGGGTCAACTTTTCACATGCTTGAGATCACATAGACTACAGATTGGTTGCTAAGAATATAAAGAGAAGAACTTTTGACAAGTGCAGTAAACATACTACAAAAAAAATTGGGTCAATATACTACTATCTGAATAATCTATTCTTTTCTTTTGAAGATCTGTGCATCACCATATAAAAAGGTAGTTCATAAATATTAAATTAAAAATAAAAGAGCAGACAGAGCTAGCATCTTATTCTGAAATATCTTTAACAAATTCACAAGGCTGGTTCAATACTGTTGCCACTGCTCAAGTGTTTTAATTAACTGACTTTGCTGCAGATCTATCATGCAACTTCCTTCCCAGTAGTCAGGGATATCACATTGTACTCCAAAAAAGCAACTTACATGATACAGTGGATTTTGGCTTGTGCAGTCCTGTTGTAAAAGAGAATAAGAGCTTCTTTCTCTTCTTGTTTCTGCAAGCACATTATTGGGGTGGGGGAGATGTCAGTGATGTCTGCAGGAATGGTGCTAGTAGTTCATAGGGTAAGAAAGACTAACCATACCTTTTTTATGAACATTTTTTCATTTGCTGAAAGTTTTTGATTTTGTATAATCCCCTCAGTCCAACAGAAATGAATTATCAGCCTGACCCATCTCCCATCTGAGTGAAGGTAGTTGCAGAATGTCTGCTTTATCAATCAGTTCAAGATCAGGACACCTACAGAGTACTGTCAGTATATTTAAAACACAACACTATGAAATGCCTAAACCCAAATTATCCTCCTATTAAGCTGGTGGGGTTTTGTTTGCATGCAGGGCTTACAAGAAAATTTGTGAAAGGCCTCTGACCAACCATCGGGCATACACTTGTAACAGTTATCTGCCACTGACTAGGATGGTAGCCCCAACTTCCTGACATTATCCCCATTTAATTTTCCATGGCCAAAAAAAATCACCATAATGCCCAACACTAAACTCAATTCAAAAGAATGCCAAGCCAATACATGGCAGGTGTTTTGTTATCATAACTGCACAGCCTTATCTTGAATAAAGTCTACAATTTATATAAGTAGGTGTCATAGGATTTGTCTTTTTGATAGTATTTTCCTGGAGAGTTTGTTTTGGGCAGAACTGAGAAACAACACCGAAAACAAAAGAGGTGTTTGGAACTTTATACAGGTGTAGCACAAAAGATTTTTCACCCCATTTGGATAAATATCATGTTCTTTGATTTTTTTATTCTTGCGTGTTTTTATTCCTCCCTGTTTATTCCTCCATTTTAATTCTATATCTAGCAGAGACCAGCTGTGAAAGGCAGATATGGACTAGTTCATACATTACATATTTTGGGGTACTTATAAAAATAACGTGTGCAAATGTAAGAAATACATCTACCATACACAAACTGATGTATGAATAAGCTATAACTGGCTCTAGTTCTACTCCAAAAGTGTAGATTTAATGCAAGCTTGATTTTGAACAATGTATGAAATGGGCCTAGCCAAAAGGATTCTGCCCTTTGCTGGGGAATACCTAAATTTTAATCCAAGTATCTGCTCTCTGACAGAACTTTACTATCTATACTCCCAACTGAAGACACAAGCATACTGTGAATGCAAAGCCAACCCTATAAATTGTGCAGCCAATATTGGTTCCTAAATGGTCCCTTTCAGGCATCTGAGGCAGAAGCAAAATCATAGCCATCCATCTGCACACAGTGTAACTAGACCCAAGCAAATAGAAACTCCATTCAGACATCACAACAAACAATGGCACATACTGGTCATAATTAAGAGTCCATACCATCTTGAGCTTCCAAATATACAGGAGGGAAATAGCCTGCTTTTGACTTCTTGTCTTTTCAGTGCACAGCTTTAGCAAGTCCTACGGCCACTCCTGTCTCTGCAGGGAAGTAGCCTCTTGAGCTAGGCAACATCCTTAACAGAAACAATAGTTTGCAAACCAGCTTCAAACTGTGGTTTGACATTATGGCCAGGCATCCCTCTACAAACTAGGTTTTATAAACTGATGTAGGTTTAGACATACCCATCCACCATGCTCTGGCTTTACAAAGTGTGATTTAGCATTATAACTGAATGTTATTATATTCATGCCCAACAATAGTTCCAACTTACATTTTTGTGACCCTTTGCCATTTCCTTTGCAGCTGCTGCCAGCTCAGCCTTTGTTCTTGCATTAATGCCTTCAGGAGCCACCACAACCACTTTGCGCTGCTTTGCAGGGAGTTGGGAAAGTACATTGGATTTCAGTCGGCGGATCATGATAGACTCTTCCAGAAGAAGTTTCAGCTCTCCAAGATTGGATGATCCAGAATAATCCCATCCCCAAGGCCGCTGAAATCAGCAGAAAGTAGAGACTATCATCATCTGTAGTGTAAATATATAATTATCAAAGCCATTGCAAGAGCTATGTTTATAGTGTGCATTTATACACTTGGAATAAGACAGACTGCATTATTTGGATTTCTTTTTTTATGGTAAGACTTAGTCTACATAACTGTTGGAGGTGGAGCTTCTGAGTGGTGATCAGTATTCCACATTGCTCTCTATTATTTAGTATTTGTCTTCTTGCCAATCCAACCTACCCTGTTTTGCACAATTCATTCTATACATTTACTGTTTTATTAAAACACTTCTATCAACTGAGGATCACAATGTGGCATACAGCATGTTTATATATGTATGTGTGTGTGTATGTATATGTGTGTGTGCGTACACACACACACACACACACACATGTTTAGATTAAAATCATTAATACTTTAAACAAATCATTTAAACAAATTAAAAAACATTAAAAATATCCAGTTGAAATAACTTTAAATGCTACAACCATTCAAAATCATAGACGCTTGGAAGTAAATTAGAAATTAAATTAAAAACTATTTTGAATGGCTTGGCTCCAAAAGGAAACCAATGTTGGTACCAGTAAGTTGTCCAAGAGGTGAGCATTCCCCAATTAGGGAACCTTAACTGAGAAGGTTCTCTCCCATATTGTTTCACTTCATGTTGTTCCCACTGGTAAGACTTCTTTTGTTAGTCAGAGGCTAGGTCCATGTGCTGTAGGCTTCTGAAACCCTGCCACAACAGCTAGTTCACTCTTCTTTGGGGCCTTTCTGATTTTGGCAGGCTTAGCCTATACATGGCCAAGGGTATCTTTAGGGCCATAAGAACTTTCACTTTAATGAATGCAGAAATCCACAGAAAATGACATTCTATACCAAGGAGCACACATTCTGTGCTGCTCTGCACGGCTTTAACTGGAGATGCCTGGGACCTTTTGTATGCAAAATATGTGCCAGGCTGTTACCCATCTCAGTGGAGACACTTAGTAAAAATGAAAAGTTTACCAAAATGCAAGGCAGCTTCTTGACCTTCAGTAGTAGGAAAACATAATGATTGTTTCCTTCCTTGGAGGTCTTTAAACAGAGGCTGGATGGCCATCTGTCAGGGATGCTTTGGTTTGGATTTCCTGCATGGCAGGGGGTTGGACTGGATGGCCCTAGTGGTCTCTTCCAACTCTACGATTCTATGATTCTATGGAATGATAGCCTATTCTCAGCCTCATTGCCAACTCTGATTCAAATTGAGTCCCAAAGACTCAATACCAGGAATATCCAATAGCCTTGTAAACTACACCTGTTCAAAACACACATTCCTTGACTCTGAGGGACAGCAACACAATGAACACAATGAAGCCAAGAAGCTGCATCCCTGCCTGCTCTCAACTGTAATTTGGATATACCTTTAAGATAAGCTTTTGAATATTTCCCAACTGAGCATCTGTCCAATCTAAGTGTACATTTTCATCTTTTAACACTCACTAACAACATCAACTGCTTGAAAAATGGCTCTAGAGCACCTCTTTTTGCAGAATTTGGCTCATAAATTAACCAGGTGACACTACATTTGTTGCATTTTTTATGAGCAAGAAGTGCCAAGAAGTTGGATTGTAAACCAATATAAAAATTCCATATCTTTGCTTATTGCATTTGCCAGAGATTTGTGGCTTTCTGCCACAAAATAAATCAATTCCTTTTAAGTGAAATATATTTTATATAGAGGTGTTGAGCTGTGAAGATTTTTTGTTTAACCAACACAATACTATTCCTGTTAGGAGCATATCACTTTTATTACACCAATTTCTATCCTTATGGATCCCGGACCAATTTATATACCATCTTTTTGAACACTGTGAAGTTCAATTAATTATTATAAAACAGAAACAGAGCTCTAAACATTATATTTGGCTTGTAATATTAATACAAGCATAGGGCATTTTTAGGAGGGAAAAATCAGCATGTAAAAAAGAATAATCTTAAACATTCCTTTTATCTACCAGTTCTCATTTGCCATTCCCCCTCTTCCAGCAGTTAGGATCCATGGTTCAAAAGAAGATTGACAAGGGACATCTGTGGTAAGTATTCTTAGATCCTGGAAAGACTAAGACCTTACATCCTAGCCTTCTGTCTTTAGCCTGCAGGGACGTTTTGGAGGAACATATGTGCTTCTATGATGTGTGGCTCCCTTCTATCCTCAACTTCCTACCCAGTCTAGTTGTCTTCTCGGCTGAAAAAAATATTGCTTTACCAAGTGGAGGCACATGTACCATGACCAATGGGGTGAATGACCTCATGTATCTTTCCTATTAGTAAATTTAGCTATTCCTACATATTGACAATGGTGGGGAGGGGGCGCAGAGGGGTGGGACAGGGAGAGTATGGTAATACAGAATAGAAATGTACATTAATGGTTGCCATAATTCTCCCTTTTGTTCCAATCCCTGAAGGTTAAGAGGAAGAGCAAAGCAAAGCTACACTCACTTCTTTTCACCCTGTTCACTCCCTAGTCTCACGTCTACATACAAATAGCAAAGTCACAAATAATCTTGACATGAAACATTAAGGCACTTTCTGCAATTAGGAAGATTTGGATAATATGTCATGTTAAAGCACAGAACACGGGGGGGGGGGGGGAGAGCGATGTGCAGAAAAATACAATTATTACAGCTGCTTTTCTCATTCAATAGCTTAATAACTAGTAAAATCGCCTTAGGGGCTATGGAAAGGACCTGTGAAATTCAGCTGCTTTGTGAAGGTGGGTGATTAATAATGAAACAAAACTGAATGACCCTTACAGCTTCTATTAAGAAGACATTTAGGACAAAAGCAAGATGTTGTCCAAGACCTGAAGGTCAAACCTAATTTACAAAAATACAACAATGGCAGTGAGAACTCATTCTGTTCCTATGTCCTCCCTACTCATTCTCAGATGCTACTCAATTATATGCCACATGATTCTACCTATACCTACATACACACCAAGCATTTTTAAAAAGGCATGTAACAATTGTGTGTGTATATGTGTGTCATGTGCCTTCAAGTCATTTCTGACATATGGTGACCCTAAGGTGAACCTATCACAGGGTTATACACCTGTAACAATTACAGGTGAATAAGTCCACAAGGTTTACACAGGAACTCCAGGGCCACATTTATTCCAGAAAGGGACAGCAAGGTGTGGCTCCCATCATCTTTCATCATTGCCTAATCTGGCTAGGGCTGACAGCAACTATAGTCCAACATCATCTGGAGGACCACACAGTCATCACTCCTGCAACCTCAGATGATTATCCATCAGTTCTGTCTGGAAGTACCAAGCTCCCACTGGACACAATCACTTTTAAATGGAAGAAGATACACTTTATACTAAATTAGATCCTTAACCACCTAGGTCAGTGTCATCTTGCAGGAGAGGCAGCATCTTGCCAAGGCCTCAGGCCGAGGTCTGCCCCATCCCTGTTGCTCAAATGGTACTTTTTCAACTGCTGGGAAACAAATCTAGGATCTTAACACATTCAAAGCACGTGCTCTGTCAAGAAGCTATGGCCAATTGCTGCTGTGGAAGATCTGCTCTTTCAAAGGGCAAAACCTCAATAAGAGGAGATGGTAAATGGAATGGTTTTGCTTCCCCATGATCTATGCAGAGCACAGAATGCTTCCCAGCATGCATTCAGTACTATTATTTCCAAAGAATAATTCCCTTGTTCCCACTTTGCCAGGAATAGCCCACAATTACCTGCTTAGCATCACAGTAGCGGAGCCCAAAGGCATGGAATTGAGAGAAGAAGGATGGCCTGACAGCTGCCATCTGTGTATACAGCTCAGCCGGGCGTGACATGGCAGGAGTTCCTGATAGCAAGATCACTCGTTTGGCAGCCTGCAAGAGTGAAAATGTTGTAGGTTAGTTCTATGGCCACCATCCCAAACAGAAATGAGGAAACAAAATCTAGTTCCAAAAACTGTGGACATTGCTGACTGAGTTCAGCTAATGCAGTGGAATGGGGGTGGGTGAAAAGGGAGATGTGTGAGCTGAGAAAAGCCTTGTTCACATATCTCTTAAAACCGCCACCAGCTCACTAGGTGGCAGCTTGCTAAACCTCTCTGTCTCTGCCTCTGTATCCAGTACCATTGACCATAAGATAAAGAGCACTCTCTGGCAAGGGGCACCTTTGACAACATCTTCCATAAACCCTTTTGCTATGTAGCCAAGTTAGACTAAAAAGGCTGATAATGTTTGAAGTACTTACAATGGTTGCCAATACTGGCTGAAATTAGAGTTTTATTATGGCTTTTATTTTTAATCAGAGCTTCAAAACACTGTACAGGTTGAATCTCCCTTAACTGGAATATTCCAAAATCCAAAACTTTCCACATAAGTGGCTGACATAATGACACCTTTGTTTTCTGACAGTTCAATGTACAAACTTTGTTTCGTGCACAACATTATTAAAAATATTGTGTATAAAATTACGTCCAGGCTATGTGTATAAGGTGTATACAACATATACAGTACAGTAAATGAATTTCATGTTTAGAGTGGGGTCTCATCTCTCAAGATATGTCATTATGTATATGCAAATATTCCAAAATTAAAAAAACAAAACAAAATCTGGTCTCAAGCATTTTGGATAAGGGAGACTCAAACTGTAGTCAAAAATATTGGCTGGCATCTTGTTAGTAATTAATGATGCCATAAACCTGCCTTATGACATTCAGTCACTGCCTAGGTCAGAATTATTTCCCCAAAATGTGACAGGAACCAGCAGGGACCACTAGGGGTCATTGGGAGGTCCCTGCAGATGACATCCTTGCAGAGTGTCCAGCTAAAGTAAAGTAGGTGGGTACAGCCCTGATTGCTCTGCAATAACCTGGATATGGCCAAATTGGGGCTAGCTGTGAGGCTCTTACAGTAGATTGGTGGATGAGACATTGTTACAGAGATATAGCTATGTGAAACACTTTTCAAGACTGTGGATTTTTTAAAAAGAAAACATCATCAAACTAGATACTGAAAAAGAAGCATACTGTACTTTGAAGCCACTTGGTAGACATTCATTTTGCAGCTCTGAAAAAGGGCAGAAAACACAGCTATTTGTTTTTGCCCCTAGCTCACTACAGACAATACAATCAACAAAGGTCAAGCCACCAAGCTCATTTTGGTACCCCCTTCATCTTGGTAACTGGGACAATTGACTATTTTATCCATCCCAAGGCCAACCTTGTCCTACAGGGATAATGTGTTACTGACCTGCATTTTGAGTGTCAATGTTATAAGGAACATCACATGCTCTAAGAACTCACAATGAAAACAGAGTGATCTGAAGCATTTTAAAGAGAAAAAGATTTATTGTTTCATAAGCATTGATGACTAGAGCCATCTTCACCAGATTAATGTGTAACATTCACATACAGCAGGTATATGCATGGATCAAAAGGTGAGGGGCTTAAATTGAGCCAAACAACTATGAAAATGCAACTGAACTATCTGTGGCAAGTTTTTGCAGAGTTTAAAAATCAACTAACTATTCACAGCAGCAATAACGGTGATAATATAATTGTCCCTATTGTGTTATTTTAGTTGACACCTGTGATGATATAGGGAACCATTGCTTTGACTAAGCCTAAATAATGAAGCAGACAACTAAAATCTGGTGTTCTAATTAAACAGTCTCATGGTGGAATTTGAGGCGCTTTACAGACCGCCCATTTGGGGCGGCCTGTACCCGCCCCTTTCCCCGATGGATTGAGGCCTCATCTGCCACAGCGGCAGCCCTGAGGTCCCAATCCGCCGCTTTTCCAGGCCGCGGGGAAGCGGCAAAAGGCCGCTTCCCACAGCCTGGAAAGGGGTGTCCTTGGGGCTTCAAGTCCCAAGAACACCCCGACACAGTGGGGAAAGGGAGAAAGGGGCCACTCGGCCCCTTTCTCCTTTGTGTTGCTGGCGCAGCCGTGTAAAGGCTGCGCCAGCGACACAAAACCCAGAAGGAACTCCAAAATGAAGCTCCTTCCGGTGCTGTAGAAAGGGCGCCACAGGCGCCCTTCTGCGACGCCAGGATGTAACATCCACGCCGCTCTGTTTGGAGGCGGCGCGGCCGTGATGTCATAATGGTGGCGCCCATGTAGAATGGGCGCCACCATTTTGTATGTACCCTGTACATACTAGGGTTGGGGGCGCCTGAAAGAGACGTTCCCAGGCAACCCTAGTACATATGGAGTACGTACTAGGGTGCCCATCTATAAAGGGCCTGACATTCCTTTTATGAAGAATGACAGCGTTCTCAGGTCAGCAGCACATTGTCTTGGAAGAGTGAACTGTTCTCCCATTGATTTCCAAATGGCAATTTCCATGTCCAGTTATTCTGTGGACAAATAATAGACTCGTCCCTCCACATTTGCTGGGGTTAGGGTCACAGGATCCCTGTGAATGTGGAAAAACCGCAAATAACAAAAACACTATGTTTTTTACCTGAGAGAACATCTCTCTAGGAATCTCTAGGTACTCCAGTGCAACTCTGTGGTCAACATCTGACACCAACCACAGAATTGCGCTGAAGGAGCTACAAGTGCCTAGTGGAGTGTTCTCTCTGGGAATCTCAAGGTCCTTCAGTGTGAATTTTGGTTAAAGTTGACCACAGAGTTGCGCTGGAGGACCTAAATATTCCTAGAGATAACATATTAATAAAATCCATGAATAATCAAATTCGTAAGTCAAAGCCGCAAATGTGGACAGATGAGTGTAATTGTTTTTGTCCTACATGGAAATAAGAGGGGCAGTTCTGACAGGTCAGGCATTATCATATTTTAAGATACAGTGAAGAGAAAATGTAGGTTGGACAGCGAAAACAAATGAAGAAAATGCAGCCCTGTGCCCAAGAAAACGGGAGAAAAACTGAGGCTGAGTGTCTTTTCTACTCATGCTTTAGATTCAGATGACCCCACCAAGAGATGGTAATTATGCTGGAGGACCACTGAAACAGTGACATAGATTTTAATTGGAAACTCAAAGCAAATGATTGCTCTAGCAAGACTGTGCCACTAGCAAAGGTAATGCTGCCATTAGTGCCACTGACACAATCCCTGCAAGAGCAAAATCTGATTATGGTAAAAGAAAATATGGAAAAAGCTACTTCAGAGAAAGAATTCAAGAATGATACTTTACAATGCCAAACCAACTATACAATATTCTGACATTTTCCACTGGATATCCAACCGCTCCAAAATGCAAAAGGATGGTTGAGGAACACATTAGGAAATAAACATCACAGCACATGCAAAAATGCCTTATTTTCATGCAATGATTTACTGGGTTTTTAAATGATTTTTACAGCAGGTGACCTACAGTGTGGCTGTCTGACTTGCTTTGCATGATGGCTATTATTTAAATGCACATTGTGCTGGGTACACAATTATAGCCATCCTTCCAATCCCTTCTTATTCTCTCCTTGTCAGCTGCTTAACATTTAAAGTGTGTGTTGCCCTGTCTGACACAAAATGGAAATACTGGGTGGTAATTTAAATGTAGAAGACTTTGCTTCTTGAGAAAGACAGAGCTGGGACCAGTGGGGAGACTGTCTATATTTTTTCAAGTTTTCATTTCTGGCATAAAATAGCATTGGAATGCATGCCAATTCTAACTGTGCAATAAGCCTAAGGTTAGACTATTAACCAAGTATCACTGCTGCAAATAATTTGAAATATATTCATCGCTACACACACAGTATTCAAATCCAAAAGTGAACTGATTCAAAGTGAGAAAGCTTCAACTTCACATGATTGCAGACATTCCAGAGTTAGAAAAATAAGAGTATCACAAGATCCTAAGACACAAGAAGAAATAAAGAGAAGATGACCTTGACAACTAGAAGATATTCACAACTCTATTACTTCAAAGCAAAATGATTCCTACACAAAGCAGAATGTGTTTTTTTAAAAGATACCCCTAAGCTTCCATTCACTAAAGATAATAAAATCAATTCTTTCCTTGCTAGGCAATTCAGCACATATTAAGTTTTCAGCCTCTCTGTTTTGAGACAATTAAAAAATAAAAAGTTTTTTTGCTTTCTGCCGGAGGGCAATGTACAAAAAGAATATTACAGTGGAAGATAATCGTAATCCTGAATGTTATCAGGATATACTGGAAAGCTGTACAATTTTGCACAAGAGTAGGGTAACATGGCTTGGACTGATGCCCAACATCCTCATACATGTTTCATTAACTGACTGGAAATGTTTTTGAAAAATATAGCTCTCTAACCATTAAGTTCATGATGCCTGATGGGCTCTCTACCTGCCAACATAATGATTATGGGATAAATATGTTCTGAATCACTTCTGGTATCCAGGATATTTTTTCCTATACTGACCTAGGCTGCATCCGCACTGTCGAAATAATCCAGGTTGATATCATTTTAACTGCCACGGTTCAATACTACAGAATCTGGGATTTGTAGTTTGTTGTGGCACCAGAGCTCTCTGACAGAGAAGGCTGAATGTCTCAGAAACCTACATTTCCCAGAATTTCAGAGCACTGAGCCATGACAATTAAAGTAGTGTCGACCTGGATTATTTCTGCAGTGCAGATGTAGCCCTAGTCTGCCAATCCCTTAGAATTCCTCTATTCACTGAGGACCATCTTCTTGCTTTGAGTCAGACTTTTTGCAAAGAAAAACATCAAAAATTGGCTTTGGAAAAATAGTTATTTCATTAAAGGAAACTCTCCTCCATGAAAAATGTATTTAAAATTCACAATTTTATTTCAAAAGGAATTTTTCATTTGAAGCCAGTGTGAATTTTATTTAACTTTTGAATGAAGCAGTCCGGCCAGAGAGAGGAGAAGGAGAGGAGCTGCTTGGCAGCCATTTTGAGACCGTGTGCTTGAAACCGTGTGCTCGTTGCTGAAGGGGAGGAGCTTCTGTGAGTCACATCTGTGAGTCACAAGGGGGCGGAGCGCGCGAATTTTAGTACACTGGTGCCTCGGGATACGAAATGATCGGGTTACGAAATTTTCGGGATACGAAAGGAATTGCGGAACGAATTAATTTCGTAACCCGAGGTAGCAGTGTAGTTCTTTAACTCAACAACCCTGCTCAAGTGGCATCAGGTTAGAATCAGATGTTGAAACAGAACCTTCCCTTTAAGTGTAACATAACAGCCAGTACATTCCTTTAAAGAAGTATTCCCAGTAGATTGACCGTTATATTCATTACTAAAGACTTTGCAGTATGGACAACGAGGGATCTGCTGCAGTCACCTGCAACTCTTGTGGGATGTTTCTCTTCTTGCCTACAGAAGTGGACAACTTCACATGCACCAAGTGCAAGTTGGTAGCACTCTTGGAGGAGAAAGTGCAGCAGCTGGAGTCCAGAGTAGCTACACTTCAGCATATTAGGGAACAAGAGGATTTTCTGGACACAATAGAACTAACCATCTTGGATGAGTACCACGCAGAGGAAGATGCTAGGGTGGAAGAGGTCACTTGCCAAACAGAGGAGGCAGACAGCTGGAGGAATGTCACAAAGAGAAGTAAGCCAAGAAGGAATTGTTCGGGGAGCTTGCAGCTAGAGAATCGATTCGAAGCTCTTTCCCTTATCAAGGAGGATGAAGAAGAGCAGCATGGACAGACTTCAGGGACAGAGCAGGGGAGCCTGAGAGTCCCACCCGAGGGAACAGTCGCTGTTAAGCCTCGGAGGAGGCGTGTGGTCGTAGTGGGGGACTCCTTGCTGAGGGGTACAGAAGCAGTGATTTGTAGGCCTGACAAGATGTCTCGAGAGGCGTGTTGTCTTCCAGGTGCAAAGATCCATGATGTGACAGAGAGGCTGACAAGACTGGTCAAGCCTTCTGACCAATACCCCTTCCTTTTGGTCCACGTGGGAACTAATGATACTGCAAGACACAGCCTTCAGAACATCAAAAGGGATTACGAGGCGCTTGGTAGGAAGCTGAAAGGAATGGATGTACAGGTTGTCATCTCGTCTCTTCTGCCAGTTGAAGGGCATGGTCCAGGAAGGGAGAGGAAAATCGCGGATGTGAACAACTGGCTTCGCAGATGGTGCCGCCGAGAAGGATTTGGATTCTTCGATCATGGGCTGCGATTCCATGAGGAGGGACTTCTTGCAACAGACGGGTTGCATCTCACGCCAGTTGGAAGAAATGTTTTTGCCAACAGTCTCAAGAACTTGATCAGGAGAGCTTTAAACTGAGTTCCGAGGGGAAGGGAGGCAATATTAAGGAAGGCGAAAGGGATGGCGAAAATAGTCAAACTGACAAAGAGGAGACAAGGCAAACAGTGCAAGGACCCAACAGTGGGAGGCAAAAAAAAACTTGCACAGGCAGCAAGTAAAAGGGAACCATGGTCTGGGATGTCTCTACACTAATGCACAGAGCATGGGAAATAAGCAAGATGAACTCGAACTCCTAGTACAACAAAGCAAATATGATATAATAGGCATCACTGAAACCTGGTGGGATGAGTCTCATGATTGGAATGTGGAAATAGAGGGGTATAACCTTATTAAGAGAAATAGGCCAAATAAGAAAGGAGGAGGAATAGCACTATATGTCAGAGATATTTACACCAGTGAAGAGATCCTGGACATCAATCATGGAAGCCAGGTGGAGAGCATCTGGATAAGAATCAAAGGGGAGAGAAACAACAAGGATGTTACGGTGGGAGTCTACTACAGACCCCCAAGTCAGACTGAGGAATTGGATGATATCTTTCTAGAACAGATGACCACACAGTCAGAAAAGAGAGATGTAGTAGTGATGGGCGACTTCAACTATCCTGATATTTGCTGGAAGTCAAACTCAGCAAAATCCTCAAGGCCTAGCAAATTCCTCACTTGCCTGGAAGACAATTTCATGGTCCAAAAGGTGGAAGAGGCAACAAGGGGGTCAGCTATTTTAGATCTGATCCTAACCAACAAGGATGACTTGGTTAATGGGGTGCAAGTGGTGGGATCATTAGGTGGAAGTGACCATGTTCTCCTGGAGTTTGTAATACAGTGGAAAGGAGAAGCCAGGTATAATCAGACACGCATCCTAGACTTTAGGAGAGCGGATTTCAGTAAAGTTAGAGAAGTATTGAGAGCGATTCCATGGTCAGAAATACTAAAAAAATAAAGGAGTTCAGGATGGATGGGAGTTTCTCAAAAGAGAGATACTGAAGGCACAATTTCAAACAGTTCCAGTGAGAAAGAAAAACGGGAGGTGTCTCAAGAAACCAGGATGGATGACTAAGGAACTTTCAACGGAGCTAAGTTTGAAACGGAACATGTATAAGAAATGGAAAAAGGGGGAAATCACAAAAAAGGAATTCAAAGAAATAGCAGGCATGTGTAGGGGTAAAGTCAGAAAAGCTAAAGCGCAGAACGAACTCAGGCTTGCTAGAGAGGTTAAGAACAATAAAAAGGGCTTTTTTGGATATGTCCACAGCAAGAGGAAGAAGAAGGAAACAGTAGGGCCACTTCGTGGAGAAGATGGCAAAATGCTAACAGAAGACAGAGAAAAGGCAGAATTACTCAACACCTTCTTTGCCTCAGTCTTGTCAGAAAAGGCAAAGGGTGCTCAACCTGAAGATAATGGAGCAGAGGACAGAATAGGGGAATTTCAGCACAGAATAAGTAAAGAGATAGTAGAGGAACACCTTATTAATCTAAATGAATTTAAGTCTCCGGGACCAGATGAACTCCATCCAAGGGTATTAAAAGAACTGGCAAATGTAATATCGCAGCCATTGGCAATAATCTTTGAAAACTCCTGGAAAACAGGAGAGATCCCAGCAGACTGGCGGAGGGCAAACGTTGTCCCCATCTTCAAAAAGGGGAAAAAAGAGGATCCCAACAATTATCGTCCAGTTAGTCTGACATCAGTACTAGGAAAGATTTTGGAGCAGATCATTAAACAGAGAGTCTGTGAACATCTAGAAGGCAATGCCATAATCACAAAAAGTCAACATGGGTTTCAGAGAAACAAGTCATGCCAGACAAACCTAATCTCTTTCTTTGATAAAATTATCAGCTTGGTAGATGAAGGGAATGCTGTGGATATAGTATATCTTGATTTCAGTAAGGCCTTTGACAAGGTTTCCCATGACATACTTGCAAACAAGCTGGTAAAATGTGGGCTAGACAAAGGAACTGGTACATGGATCTGTAATTGGTTGACCGGCCGAACCCAAAGGGTGCTCAACAATGGCTCCTTTTCATCCTGGAGAGAAGTGACCAGTGGGGTCCCACAGGGCTCTGTCCTGGGCCCAGTGCTATTCAACATCGTTATCAATGACCTGGATGACAGAATTGGGAGCATACTTATCAAATTTGCAGATGACACCAAATTAGGGGGAATAGCTAATACCCCAGAGGACAGGATCAAGATTCAAAATGACCTGAATAGACTAGAAAGCTGGGCCAAAGCTAACAAAATGAAATTCAACACAGAGAAATGTAAGGTATTGCACTTAGGGCGGAAAAATAAAATGCACAGATATAGGATGGGTGACACCTGGCTGAATGAAACTACGTGTGAAAGGGATCTAGGAGTCCAAGTAGACCACAAATTGAACATGAGTGAACAGTGTGATGCGGCAGCTAAAAAGGCCAATGCTATTTTAGGCTGCATCAATAGAAGTATAGTGTCTAGATCAAGAGAAGTAATAGTGCCACTGTATTCTGCTCTGGTCAGGCCCCACCTAGAATATTGTGTCCAGTTCTGGGCGCCACAATTCAGAAAGGACATTGAGAAACTGGAGCGTGTCCAAAGGAGGGCGACAAAAATGGTGAAGGGTCTGGAAACCATGCCCTATGAGGAACGACTTAGGGAGCTGGGGATGTTTAGCCTGGAGAAAAGAAGGTTAAGAGGTGATATGATAGCCCTGTTTAAATATTTGAAAGGATGTCATATTGAGGAGGGAGCAAGCTTGTTTTCTGCTGCTCCAGAGAACAGGACCCGGAACAATGGATGCAAGCTGCAGGAAAAGAGATTCCACCTGAACATTAGGAGGAACTTCCTGACAGTAAGGGCTGTTCGACAGTGGAATGCACTCCCTCGGAGGGTGATAGAGTCTCCTTCCTTGGAGGTCTTTAAACAGAGGCTGGATGGCCATCTGTCAGGGATGCTTTGATTTGGATTTCCTGCATGGCAGGGGGTTGGACTGGATGGCCCTAGTGGTCTCTTCCAACTCTATGATTCTATGATTCTATGATATGCATAGTCCCTAACAAATTGTTCTATCACAGCAAGGGTGAGTTGGGAGGATTGGTCATGGGGGGGAGGGAGAGAATACCAACCTGCACAACCCAATACACACACACACACGGGGGTATCATAGAGTAATAATTACCACCTGGTATATTGATGAAATTTTGTCAGTGTCATCATTGATCCCTAAGTGCATGATGTTGAGAAAATCAGTTCATTGTGACCTTTATTTTTGTTACAGGCTGTGGCAGGAGTGACTAAAGTGTAAGATGGAGATTGAGGCTCGCAGTGTGATAAAGTTCCTGCGTTTGAAGGGTAATAGTACCTGACAAATTCATAATGAGATGATGATGATGATTATTATTATTATTAACCTTTATTTAAAAAGCGCTGTAAATTTACATAGCGCTGTACATACAATCTTTTTAATTATACGGTTCCCTGCCCTCAGACTTACAATCTAAAAAGACATGACATAAAAGGATAAAGGAAAGGTGGTGGGGATAGTAGGCTAATACATATAAAGTACATAGCAATACAGGAAATGGTTCGATAAAACAGGCATCCAAAGAACATCAAATAGCAAGCAACAATTATGCAATGCCTGGGAACGCTTCTCTGAACAGGATGGTCTTCAACTCTGTTTTGAAGCTGGTTAAAGAAGTGATGGCCCTTGCTTGCGGGGGGAAGAAGGTTCCAGGAGTGAGGGGCAGCAAGTGAAAAGGGGCGAATCCGAGATGGGGCAGAGGAAATCCTGGGCTGGGACAGCAGACCTCGACAAACAGAACAGAGGGCCCTGGTGGGAAGGTGAGGAGAAAGAAGGTCTGATAAGTAAGGAGGGGCCAGCCCATGGAGGGCTTTAAACGTTGACAGCAGGAGCTTGTACTGAATACGGAAAGGAAGGGGGAGCCAGTGAAGGGATGCCAACACAGGAGAGATGTGGTCAGAGCAGTGGGCAGATGTGATAATGCGTGCAGCTGAATGCTGGACAGAGATTAAAGGACGGAGGTGAGAAAGAGGAAGCCCAGCCAGGAGGACGTTACAGTAATCGAGTCGTGAGATCACTAGGGCATGGACCAGAATTTTGGCAGTAGAGGCGGAGAGATATGGTCGGATTTTAGCAATATTGTACAAAAAGAATCGACAAGCCTTGGCTGTGGTCTGGATCTGAGGGATACACGACAGAGAAGAATCAAAGATGAAACCAAGACTGCGGGCTTATGGTAGTTTATGGAAACGACTGCCTATTTTATGACAATATTGTGAGGTGGAAAAGGAATTTGCAAACTGGTCACATGTTACTCACAGACGAGCCAAGACCTTGAAGACCATCACCGATGGACGATATGGCCATAGTTAAGAAAGTGAAGTGTTTAATCCTGGAAGACAAACAAGCAACCATCTAAGGCCCCATACAGACTGCCAAAATAAAGCTGCTTTGGGTCACTTTGGAGGTATGCTGTTAAAATGATGCATGTGTCTTAAGAGTCCGGAAGCTGCTCCAAAGCTATGCTCCAGTCTATAGGACTGGATCGTGGCTTTGGTGTGGGTTCCGGACTCTTAGGACGCATGCATGATTTAAACAGCATACCTCCAAAGTGACCTGAAGCAGCTTTATTTTGGCCTGTCTGTATGGGGCCTAAATGATCATAAATGAAACTGGTCTCAGTTATGGTAGTGTGGAAATCGTTCATGATGAACTGCACATGTCTAAGGTGTCTGCTCTGTACACTGGGTTCCATGTTTGCTAGCCCCTTTCCAGAAACAAACTTGATGTGACCTTTCAAGACAGATGTTGATGCTGTTGGAACAGGACGAAGAGGATTTTTTTGGTTGTCTGGTAACCATGGATGAATCTTGGATCAATCAGTATGGTCCAGAGACCAAAACCATGTGCATGGAGTGGAAGCATGCTGATTCCTCTCCCCCCCCCCCCCCCAAGGCAAAGATTCAAAAGTCAGCAGGGAAGGTCATGCTCTCAGTTTTTTGGGACTGTCGTGGAATCATTCTTACAGATTACCTTGCAAAGAGACAAACCATCACTGGCACATACTATAGCAATCTTCTGAGAGATGTTCTGAAAAAGAAATACTGCAGTATGCTCTCCAGAGGTATTCGTCTCCTAGCTGACAATGCACCAGCTCACTCATTTCAAGTTGCAGTTAACAAAGCAAGGGCATGCAGCTTTCAGATTTTGCAGCATCCACCTTATTCTCCCAACCTCACACCAAGTGACCTTTTCTTGTTCCCAGAAATGAAAAATCCATTGAGGAGTCACCGATTTAACAACACAAATGACATCATTCATGAACTGGAAAAGTGGTTTAAGGCGCAATCTTCAGACTTCTACAATAACGGTATTCAGAGGGTCAAGAAATGCTGGGGGGAAATATAAATCTGGATGGTGACTACATGGAGACAAGTTAACAATTACTAATCAAAACAAAGTTTCTGTCAAAAAAATTTAATGGTGATAATTAAAACATTATGATACCCCCTCGTATATATAGTGGAATCATGCTTGTGTATACCACTAACAGGGTGCCAACCTGTGTGTGTTACAGAACAAGCTAGGTCCCTACATTTTCATCATTTTAATAACATTTGATATGAAGACGTAGGTATGCACACATTACAAACATTATAAAGATGGAGGAGGCAACATACAGTGGAATTAGATGAGCTGACTGTGCAGGATTGGGTTCCTCTGAGGAATGTGGCTGTAAAACCAAAGCCAGCTGTGTCCTAAGTCTGCCTCTTTTGGGGGCCTTTTGCCCCTCACTGTGGGAACTCCTCTCTCGATGAAATTTTGCCCCTCTCCAAAACTGAGGGAGATGAATCATTAATTTATTTATTTTTTAAAATATTAAACATAAAACAAACAGAAGTTACACATTAATTTATTTACATTGACACTCTTCATACATTGCATTTCATATCTGACTTTCAAAGCTAACTGTGCCTAAATTATTTGTACGGTTCCTTTACTACATGTGAATTCCGTAATTTTCTGATTCTATTCTAAATAACAGGATAATTTCAAATTCTTAATATATATATATATACAATGATTTCTCAGCATTAATTCAAAAATCCACTAATTGCCATTTCTCCCCACATATTACAGTTGGCCCTCCTTATACACAGATTTTTATCCATGGCTTGAAAATATTCAAAAAAGTATAAATTTCAAATATCAAACCTTGATTTTCCATTTTTTATAAGGGACACCATTTTGCTATACCATTGTATTTAATGGGACTTGAGCAGAGACAGATTTTGTTATTCACGGGGGTTCCTGGAACCAAACCTTAGTGGATAACAAGGGTCCACTAGCTAGCTCATTACCTGTTCCCAATTATTTGCAAATGACCCTAAACTTTCATCTTTCATAAGACATGTTAAATTGTCCAATTTCAGGGGCAGTACAAAGCGTGCTGGATTGGACCAGGGCAGTCTCACTGGCATCCCTGCGGCCCCAATCCAGCATTTTTCTGCTCCATGGAGAAGCAGAAAAATGCTGCTTCTCCATGGCCTGGAAAAGGGGTGTCCTTGGGGCTTCATGCCCCCGGATGCCCTGGAGCTAAAGAGGAGACACGGGTGGCCCCTTTCTCCTCAGGATTGTTCCCACAACCGTGCGGTTGCTACAGGAACGATCCATTCCCCAAAAGGAGATCTGTTTCAGAGTTCCTTGCGGCAACGCCACCAGGCTGCAGTAAGCTGCCTGGGGCGTCACAGAGACGTCAAGCATGCGCCACGTAAAGATTGCGCCGTCCATACATATTAGGGTTGCAGAGCGTGTGCTTGCCACATACTCTGCAACCCTAATTTTGGCGCCGACATGGAGCTTTCGGCCCGTGTATACCAGGCCTCAGCCATTTCTAATAACTTTATTTACCAGTCTTGTATCCTAGGGATTGAAATCTCTTTCCATTTCTCAGCTAATAAAATTCTAGCTGGCGGTGACATATAACATAAAATTCTACCATCTCTTTCATCTATTTCTTCATCAATTATACCTAACAAATAGAATTCGGATTTCATTTGCAATTTCAAATTGAGAATTTTTTCAATCATTTGATGTTTGAAGCTTCAATATTTTCTAATTTTTGTGCATGACCACCACTGATGTTATAATGTTCCTTTTTCTTTTAAGCATTTCCAACGTCTGTTACTGTATTTGTTTATACATTCTTGATAATTTTTCAGTGGTAAGGTACATTCTGTAGTATGCTTTATATGTATTTTCTTTAATATATAATAAATAATATTCTTTAATATTAAATATTTCTTGAATATTTTGACAGGGTGAGATTTTCATTGTTTTTTCATTGTGGAAAGAAAAACACAAAACAAAGAGAGATGAACCATTAAAAATGTGCTCTCAGGTTACATACTGGCCTAAGCATTGATATACAAACAGACAACCTTCCTCGGTCTCGTAAAAGTTACTTTGTTGGGTCCATGCCCCAGAATCCCATGGCTAATGTTCCTAACTAGGTGGAGGATTCTGGGATGTGGATTCTGGGATGTGGACCCACTAGTCAGGGCATTCTATGACTTGTCTTCCAGCAAGTAACTTTGCCACACTTTGGGCCTTCTGAACAAAGTTACTTGCAATCAGCAATATAGCCAGTGTGCATGCACCTTTAGAAGAAACTGAAATTCCAAGGCACACTTGATGTTAAGGGTCCATTCAAAATTTCAGGCTAATTTGGACCTTTTGGAAATCGTATCTCTTGACCCATATTATGGATTCATCCCTCCCACATACGCAATCCCAGTATTTGGTATCAGTGCAGTGACAGCCTTTCATGTAGAATTTAGAGTAATACAGTGGAGACACAAGGAGCATTTCTATGAATAATTACTTTTGAAACTCAGTGGAATTTCAGATTTTAGCTCCATGTTTTATACATGGGCCACTGGAAGATTCCATACATCACTGGCCTAAAGTCATTTCTTGAGCAATTTATATTTGAAAGCAAAAAGGATTGTAAAAAATGCCACTTTATCTTAAGAAGCCATCAGTGCCTAAATGATATCAAAGATTAAGGCAAGGCTTTTAATATTATAATATCTACATTTCCCGCACCAAAAAAATGTATTCAGACCAGCTCTTCAGCAGAACTTTAGAATGAATATGAAACTTAAAGGCTCTTTATTAATCCATTATTGATTACATATCCTTCATCCAAGCCATTTTAAGGATTTTCACATTCCATATTGGAAAATCTTATTCATCAGGTTGATATTAAATACTCACAAAACAGTAAATGTCAGCTTCAAAATAAATCAACTTAATTGGAGGTTACAGTCATTTCAATATTTATGGCTATAAAAGCAGATCATTATTTTTCAAGGGAGCTTCACTGAAACTGACTCAACCACCTGGAAATTCATCAATGTCCTAAAATACATATATGTCCCAATATATCAGACACTTCGGAATAAGTAACAATTATATATTTGTCTTGCCATTATTCGGCAAATCGTTTCAGTGCTAAAGTTTGTCCAGTTTGGATTCTGAACTTATTTCATCTATGCTGATCCAAAGTGAAGTTTAAGTGATAGGAAAATGAAGTCAGTTGATCTGCCTCACTTAATGGGCTCATTATCTTTCTAGAAGGTGGGGGAGAAATTAAAAATTAATCAAATAGATTATGCTTGGCTGTCTGATAATAAATGATTTATAGCCATTTTTGTATCCTTCCCCACACTCCTCCCCCCTCCAGCTTTTTTTTCCATGGAAAAACTGGAATGCTGTATACAAATGCCAGCAATCCAGTAAAGTCCTGAAATCTCCATTCATGCACCTCAAGGATTTGTGCATTAACACTGAAATAAAGTGAGTAACAAAATACTATGGCAGATTTCCTGACCTCTTTTTAAATAAGAGTTTCAAACTGAGCGAGCATGAAAGATGGATTATAGTCTAAGCAGTTTCTGAGAGAATGTTACCGCATGCAGCAACAGCAAAACAATGGACTGAATTTAACACTCCTAGTCCTCCCATCCAAGAGAAAAAAAACACACAGGGGGTGGGATGTTCTCCTGATTTCTTGACTCGTTTTGCCTACCTAATGACAAAAACAACAACAGTTGTCACTTTAGCCACTGTGCTGGTAAGGAGATGTAGCCCTGCAGTAAACCACAGGATTAATTCCAGTTAAGAGAATCTTGGGTAGCAAAAACTGAGAATGTGGGAGAGTTCCTGTCATTTAGAGAAGGCAGAACTAGCCAAAACTAGTCAAGCAACTGACTATGAATAAGCTGCTTCATATTTGAGTGAATCATACAGAATCATGAATAGGATCATGGAAGATAGGTATTTCAAACTACCATGATACCTAAGGGGAACTTCAATGTTCAGAGGCAGTGTACTTCTGAATGCCAGGTACTGCAAGATCCCAAGTGAGGGAATGTCCCTTCACACCTGGGACTGTCCCAAAAGCTTCTGGTTGGCCACCCTTGGAAGGAGAATGGTCAACCAGATGGGTGCTTGGTCCAGTCCAAGTGCTCTTGTGCAACCTTCTCAAATCAGGTGGTCTCCAAATTTGTTGAACTATGACAACCTCATTCCCCCAGCCAGCATGATTGGTGGTCATGGATGATGAGAACTAATCCAACCTCAGCTAGAGGGCACCAGGCTATGATCAGCTTTTCTTTTAACTCTTCTTTAAGGGCAGGCAAGGAGCAGTCTCAGCCACAGCACTAGCAGAACTCTGGATCAAGTAAGATGGTACAATTAGCAGTAATTTAAGGTGAAACAGAGCAATTAAGATCCAGCACATTGCCCAGCTACAATTTTACGTGATTGTAGGCAATCACAAAGACTGTGCAACTATAAAACAAAGTAAACCCTAGTGCGGGATGGGGAACTTATGGTCCTCCAGAAGGTGTTGGACCATCAGCCTCCACCACTAGCTGTGCTGACTAGAACAGATTGAAACTGCAGCTCAATATCTTCTGATGGGCAACATGTTGACCATCCCTGCAAGTCTCCTGGCAAAACCAGTCTTGTACCTACATTACTTTAGTGGTTTATCACTTTATTTAATTTATATCCCACCTTTCTCACAACATGAAGTGAAACATGGAACATCTTGATAATGATAATAATGGTATGATATACCAACCCAATTCCATGATATACTAACCACCACAAAATGGATGGAATGAGGACAGTTACATTTGCTTTGAAAATGTGGGGAGCAGGCAACCATATATGAAAGAACCACTAAAGTTTCAAAGGCATGGTCCGACAGAGTTCTTCTTTGACCACCAAGGGAATTCACTACCTGCAAATTAGTATGAGACATTCTTAGGAATGGAAGAAGGAACTGTACTACTTATCACAAATGCCATCAAGACAATTGGTACACAGCAACTTTTGACATGGCATTCACAACAGCAGAGGGGCTCTGCAAGTGGAAGTGCTAGAGATGCAATACCTGTGATTCAGAAGTGCTCTCAAAAGAAGACGAGTTCATAACCAATGCACATTCACTGTGCAAGAAGAGCCTGATCATGCCCAAAACAAAACTGAGGATGTTTACATTTCAATGCCACACCAGAGAGGTTAGTTTTTGGTTGAATCATCTCTGTGTCAGAATGCATTTTTGCATTTGCAAATGCCAATTACACAAACATCACACCAGATTAAAGTCCACATGGCATTCCTTATATCTTTTAAGCCAGAATACACAAACTTTGATATCTGTCTGATTTTCAAGCAAAGACCATAAGTAACAATTCTGGGCTTCTCTCCATTTGTCCAAAGGATCACAGTACAGCTGAACATTAGACAATAGGGGGAAAGAAGATGTCTACTACTGTGTTTATATTGCTTTACCTTCTCTGAAATCAGAATTTAGCAGGATTAGCTGCATCAAGGACACATGAATAGAGTGAAACTTTGGAACTGGTACTATTTCATTCCGTCACACATCATGGGTTTTCTCCTGACTTTCTTCTGTCACTATAGTACCGTGTGCCCTTGAGCTTTCTAATCAGTCATTATTGCTCTTTCCTATATACCAAACGTCTTGAATGCATAACACCTAAAAATCAAGAATGCTTGTTTTGAAACCCTGGCATACTCACTTTTAAGAGAGGCATTGCAGCCCGGCATCTCGCAGTTTTCCCATTCTTAAGAAAATGTGATTCATCCTGAAAGAGAGAGAAAAAGAAACCTTGAGCCACAGCCAAGCAACCTAACGGCAATTTAATAATCATCCTGATAATTTTTGTGTAGTATCCTAGCTAAGACGTACACAATTCAATGGAAAGCAGCATTCTGGATGCAATTCCTGTATAACAAAAGATAGGACTGCTTGCTCAAAATGAAAGTTACTATGAGTATAAATAAATAATAATAATAATTAATAAATAAAATTTTATTTATATCCCGCTGCTCTGTCTGAGGCAATCGGGGCAGCTTACAAGTTAAAACAGTACAGTCCCAAATCCCAGTATCCCCCCAAAAAATAATGAAATAATTCACAGTTTAAAACATACCTTAAATTAAACAATCAAACAGTGGCTATAGCAGATTCAGAGGGATAATGGGTTCGGATCTTTGGTGGCCGGTTATCTATTCGGGAAAGGCTTGCTGGAAGAGATCTGTTTTAACAGTTTTTTAAAAGCTGTTTAAGCTAGTAATGTGACGGATCTCCTCTGGGTAGTTGCAGTTGCATAATCTGGAAGCAGTTGCCAAAAAGGTCCTCTGGGTAGTTGCAGATAGCCTATTTTTCATAGGCTGCAATATTCCTCCCAGAGGACCTGAATGCACGGGGTGGATTATAAGGAAGGAGGCAGTCCATAACACAAGACGTTAGCTATTTTTATTGTATTTTTTACTGAATATTTTGCATGCAAGTGTGTGATACTACTTGTTGAATCTTAGTACTAAGAAATATTTTTAACAAAAAAATTAAAGTTACTAAGAAAGGAAAACATGACATTGTCATGATATATCAGACAAGCAAGCAGATTTGGATGTGGGGGAGAGAAAAATTACTCTTTGGATATTGTTTTACCAAATCTGTAAATGTAAATAACTGTCAGTCCCACTCTGCATTATCTCTCTCAAATGAAGGGTTAATGGTGGTGGTGGGGAGAAACATATCAGAGAGGGGGAAATCTAATTAGGAGCCCACTGGTATGCTGTTAAAGACTCACCAGGTAGGTTATTATCTCCTGCAATGAGCTCTCTCTCTGTTGCTGTTACAAGGCTGAGCTTCAGGACACTAAGGAAATTGGCACCCTCCCAGGGAATGTGCTCGTCTTGTAGCATGCGGGCAAGTAAGCAGCCATGCATAAAGAGAATAATACACCCCCTTCAACTGTAAGATAGTGCTTTCTCAATCTTGCCTGGCAATAAGGTTATGCTAATAGCAGTCACCAGCAGAAGAAAAATTGAAGAGAGAAGTGGGGAAGCAGAACTCTCCACAGGGGATATTTCATTGGAAACACAAGACCTAGATTCTGTAATATATCCAATACGTACATGAATGGGGAACAAACTTAACTGTCATATGTGAGAACAGTGATTGCCTCAATTATTACTATTGTTTTTACTAGTATGCAGCCACCACACAGGAGAAGAAGTGAATTCCTTTAGACCAGTAGCACAGTAGGCAGTAGAATGTTCCCTTCATAAGCTTTTTTCAAATCAAGTTACACATCCATACAGAAGAAAAAAAATTCTATACAAGACAAACAGTAGCCTGGAAGAACCACTGTGACTGGGAAAATGGCACAGAGTAAAAACTGGCTGTACTTTCCAGACTCTTGCATTATATCTTTTATTCCAAATCTGATTGCTCACACAGTGAGCAGGGGAAAGACAACTGCTAAACCTGCACTCTACACAATTTTAAAACTATACGTTCTCTTTGCACAACTTGATTTTGTCCCTCTCCCTTCTTGTCTCATTTATTTTTATCCCACTCTAATCCCATTTTAGCCTCACAACAATACTGAACAATGTTAAGGCTGGGGATTTACGACTTGTGGCCCTCAGATACTGTTGGACTGCAACTCCAATTAGCTCTAACCAACATAGGCAATAGTGAAGGATGATGTGAACTGAAGCCTAACAATACACAGAGAACCACAAGTTGCCAGCATCTGCCAGTTATTATTTTAGGGCCTAATTTAGGATTCAGTACTGTTATTGATCCAGATGCTTTGGTCACTTATTGACATTTCTACATCAGATGCATCCAAGTGTGCAGAAAACTTTTGGCTGTAACCCAGAACATATTTACTTGAAAGTGGATTTTTGCTGAGATCAAGAAACATGTTTCCAAGTAAAAGTAGAATGCAAAAGTTTCAGAAACAGAAACTGTAATGACTTTGTGAAGGGTTTTTGTGAAGTAACAGTTACAAATAAAAACTGGGACTTGGGAGCAAATTTGAAGAAATCAAACTACACTGGCACAATGTTAAACTGTAATTTAGTGTTATATGCATTAGCGAGGATCCTCCAGCTCATGTACTCACCTTCTACACTCCTGGCTTAGCAAAAGGGGAGAAGACTGAAAGCTTCCCCCACCCGGTTTTGAATAATTTAGCGTTTCCTATTACATTTAAACTTGTAAAATTCTAGAATCAAATACCAAAAGTTTTGTTCTGGTTTGTTTGAACAAACCAAAGTTACAACAAACCACAATTTCCTGAGTCTGGGCATTATTCAAAACAAAAAGTAGGAATGTAAAGTCGAAGACTTTCATGGCCAGCATCCATAGATTTTTGTGGGTTTTTCGGGGTATGTGCCATGTTCTAGAAGAGTTTATTCCTGATGTTTCGTCAGCATCTGTAGCTGGCATCTTTCTCTGAAGATGCCAGCCACAGATGCTGGCGAAATGTCAGGAATAAATTCTTCTAGAACATGGCCACACAGCCCAAAAAACCCACAAAAAACTAAAAAGTAGAAATGTTTGCTTCCTGCTTGGAGCCAAGTAAGTGAAGAAGAGAAGCATATTGCTTGCAGTGGTTTATTCCCATAAAGATTAGTCATAATTTAGGATTATCAGGACATGTCTTCAATTCCAGATATAAGTAACTTAATTTGAGACTCCCTTAAGAATAACAGAGTTCCTAGACTTCATTGTTGCCAAGAAAAATATGAGAAAATAATGGCCACCTCTCAGAAAACAAGCAAACAGAAATTAAATAAGAACCCAATGTGAGGAATCAAGCCCAAGACCATAGACAGTAACAGAAATTAAAAGATTCGAAAATTTATATCAAGGGTAGGCAACTGCAAAGATGATAGGTCCCATTTTTCCTTCCTGGGCCTTCACAGTGATCATTTCAGGAGATCATTTCAGCATACTCAAAGTAATGTGACGTCACTTCTGGCCATCATTTTTTCTTTGTCTGTTTTGGTGAGGTTTGGGGGGCTGCGGAAGTTAGGGGAGCAAACTGTTGCCTTTTAAAACAGTTTTGGGAGATTTGGGGTGGTTTGGAGGCAAAAAAAAACCAACCTTGACTTTTTTTTAAAATGGGGGTTGGATCTGGGAGTTTTGAGGGGTTTCCGAGGCATCCCCCGGGCTATACCCAGAGCTCCAAAGGGCTGCATGCAACCCATGAGCCACACTTTGCCCATCTTTGTTTTCCCCATGGTCTTTAAGGTATAACTTGTGACACTGTGTATGAACAAGACAACAGCAGAGCTCTTGGTCAGCTCTCTTGCAGGTGGCTAATAACAACTTCCTTATTTCAAAAAAAACCCCCCAACAACTGCTGTTTTCAACAATTCATTTGGAAACAGACTTTTTAAGAATAATTTTACTGTGTAAATCCAAATAGCAGCCAACCAGAGATATTAATCTAAACATCTGAAGAGCAGCCACAGTACAAATAGTATCACAACATGGTCTGTATTCAGTTCAAATTATCCAAAGAAAAAGTCTTCCCTTTCATGGGACTGTCCAGTATATCCCACTGTACCAAATATGTTCATTATCTCTGTCTTTGACTGGCCCATCAAAATCTGGGCTTTTTACATTCACTAAAGGGGTGCCCTTACTTACAACAATCACAACTTGGAAGGTGGTTTTGAGCTGCTTCTCCATCTTGCTGAGAAGGTCAAAACTGACAATGTTTATCAATCTTGCCATCAGGCAGTCCTTGCCCGTTGCTATGACACTGACAGTATCTGCGCTCAAGGAAGGAAGCCACCTGTGGAAAGCCTAAAGCAGCACAAAAGAGACAAGCATAAAATATTATTTTTGCATCTGAATTGCCTAAAGCTTATAGCTACCTTTCACAAATAGTTGACATTACTCATATGGCATTTTTCTTTTCTGTCTACAAAGTGCTGTACACCCCTTAATTGTATTCACCCCAACAGCACACATCTGAACTCAGCCATTATTATTTCAAATGTCATACTGAGATGAGGATTGCATCTGTACCAGCTGTTTTTCATAAAACATGTCTCAGGCTCAATTTGTCTCACCCTCAATTCTGCACTTAAATTTCCTGTCCACAAGCTACCATTTCATTAATGCCATACTCCTTTGTCCTGTGTTGTTTCTCACAGACACAGTTCGCACTGAAGCAGCCCAGTCCGTGCTACAATTCAGACTGCAGAGGGGGCCAAGACTACCAATTGTTCTTCCATAAAAAAACAAAATTCCCAGCACACAGGAAACTGGTACATCAAGAGGTTTCAGACTGCCCTCATTTATTTCATATCAGTGTACTGTGTGTAGGAAATTTTTGGTGAGAAAGTATGTCATCTTGTGATACACACGTCTTGCCAAAAACACAGATACCCTGTGAGTCCAAGGTGGTACAACCAAGACAAAGCAAGGACCATCTCACAGAGAACTAGGCTAATGGCTTAACAGATTACAAGTACTGTCTTGCCCTCCTAGCCACTAAAACTGCGGGGCTCTGCTCCTTGTTCAACCCCCAAATGAGGTTGCAGATTCTGTTTGGAATAATGAATGGAAATCACAAGAAGCACTGAAGCAGAGATGCTAAATAACAGCACTCCTGTAGTTTTAGAAAGTTAGGAGCTAATATAAAGCACTTTTTCTTCTAATCATTCCCTGTACCCCACCCCACCTTCTGCCTACTTTGGAAATTGCCGTGTTTCTATTAATAATCAAGACAGGTAACTAAAAAGAATTCTGAAATTCCAGATTTTACCTCTGCCCATGTATATCTCACTGAAGAAGGTGTTATTACCAACAGAGGCCACTCTTTTCGGTAATATGCAGCAATGCAGATTGCCTGGATTGTTTTCCCTAAGCCCATGTCATCAGCAAGAAGCAAACGCCCGTCTCTGGAGATGGCAAAACTGAAGACCCAAAAAAAAGGTGAGGAGATCAGTGAGTTTTTTTTTCCAATGAATTACACCCTTCTAAAGTCTGGTAATTGGGACCTTTTTCAAAACATCTTTGGAAACAGAGAAAAAGAGAGCCAGCATGGTACAGTGGTTTGAGTGTTGGACTACAACTCTGGAGACCAGGGTTTGATTCCCAGCTTGCTTAGAAAACTACTGGGTGTCCTTGGGCAGTCACATACTCTCAGCCTCAGGGGAAGACAATGACATACCACCTCTGAACAAGTCTTGCCAAGAAAACCCCCATGATAGGTTCACCATAGGTCAGAAACAACTTGAAGGCACACAACAACAACAACAACAACTCTAAACAGGATTCCCCCATTTCTCTACTCACAAAATCACTTATTTGTGCTTTTCTAAGAAGGTAGTTTTCCCTTTTCAAATGTTACAGACCCATATATGACCACTGAATAATTATTATTGTTATTGATGCCCTGCCCTTCCCCCCAAATTGGGACTCACAAGGGCCTCTTGTGCATCTTCAAGTCAATTCAGACTTATGGTGATGCTAAACATGGGGCCTAAATATCCTAAAAGCACCAAATCCCATCTGATCTGATCTTGGAAACTAAGTAGGGTTCGCCCTGGTTAGTACTTGGGTGAGTACATCAACAAATATCAGGTCCTGTAGGTTATATTTCAGAGGAAGGAACTCACAAAACTATATTGGAATATTGCTTGCCTCAAAACTCTACAAAATTTATGGTGTTGCCATAAGTCGACTGGTGACTTCATGACACATACACACACATACACAAGGCAAACTTATCATGGGGTTTTCTTGGCAAGATTTATTGAGAGGGGGATTTGTCTTTGGTGTCCTCTTAGGTTGAGAGACTGTGACTTTCCCAAGGTCACTCAGTGGGTTTCCATGGCTGACCAAGAGTTCAAACCCTGGTCTTCAGAGATGTAGTCCAATGCTGAATAGTGTTGGACTATGCACCATGCTGGTTCTCCACAGCAGCTAGGAAAGCAGAAAGGAAGTCTCTATAAGTAAATTAGTCTAATTAGCAAAAGCCTTTGAGCTTTGGCAATTCAGTGGTCATGAGCAAAGCAAACCTCTCTCTTTTCCAAAGATGTCTTGGAAAAGATCCCAATTACCAGTTCAGTTAATACTATGTTTGCTATTTATGCAGTGGGAAATATAGCAGACTCTGTTCTTTCTACATAAGGAAACGTGTAGTTAATGCGAAAGGCTGGCTGTCAAGATTCATAAACAAAGTACAGAGCACAGAATTGTGAAACTAGTACAGTGCATATATGCAAAGCCGTGAAGGAGTGCATGGGACGCAAGGGGCGGCACGTCCCATTTGGATGAATGGGGCGTGCGCCCATAGCGTGCGCGCACCACCGCATGTACATGCCCCATTCACTTGAATGGGACTTGAGCATGCGTGGTATTTGGCTTATGAGGGGGGCTCCGGAACGGATCCCCCGCGTAAGCCAAGGGAGCACTGTATAGCACTCTGCTTCCTGAAAACATGATCCTTCATGTTATAAATGGAGCAGGTAGCAATAGTACAGATGCCTTATTTAACTGCCGCCTAACCAAGGTTTTATTTGCATATGGTACCAGCCCAGTTGTTGGTCCAATCTGGGTCCAACAGAGTGAGAGTCAAGTTAACTTTTCCAGATTGATCTAGCAGATTAAGAAGGATGGGAAGGGTAAGGAGATCAATAGTGTTCAAACACAATGGACTTTTCTTCAGAAAAAATAAGTACTTACTTCACACCTTCTCTTTGAAATGGCATGAGACTAGTCACAACTTTAGAATCTACTTCTGAAAGGTCTGCTTCAGGGATATCAGCAGGTTTTGAGACAGACTTCTCACACTGAGAGGCAAAGATCTGTACTACTGACTTGGGCAGGGGCTCAAGCTCCACTTCTGGAAGGTTCTTTACCATTTCAACTGGAAGGAACAAACACAAGAGGAATTAACATGGTTAGATTTATTTTTAAGTGATGCTTAGTCAAGAACATGAATTAGAAAAAGTGATTCCCAAAGTGGGTGGCATACCCCCCCTCAGCGGGCAATATAAAGATGTGGGAGCCAGTGAGGAAAAAGAGGACAGAAGGGGGTCTTCAGTAAAAGTACTGGCATGCAAAAAAGACAAGGGGAACTAGTGGCCTTCAGGACCATAGTAGGGATGAGAACTTAAGAGCATGTGGCACTGAGGGAGAAGCAGAACAAAAAGAAGCTTTCACATTTGGGACCCTGCTTAATCTCTTTTGCCAGTACCTGGCTGAGGCTGACAAGAGAAGAGACAGCAAGAGAAACAAGAGCAATATAACTGTCAAATTTCACACACTGGATAGAATTCAGCATTCTATAAATATTTTTTTTAAGCAAGTAGGTTTCC
The DNA here is from genome assembly GCF_019175285.1 of Sceloporus undulatus. Lineage (NCBI taxonomy): Eukaryota > Metazoa > Chordata > Lepidosauria > Squamata > Phrynosomatidae > Sceloporus > Sceloporus undulatus. Next base: position 246,683,951 of record NC_056522.1, on the reverse strand, counting down.
ACACATTATTCCTAGAATAATGGGGGGGGGGGGATGACTTGAAGCTGTGTGGGGAAGAAGTGGGGATCCTGCACCAGATGTCACTCAATGTGGGGGGCAGGATTACTGGGGGGCAGGACGTTCAGGTAGGATTTCCGGTGGGACTGCCACCCGCCACCTGCCTGGGCTGGAGACTCCCCCCCCCGAGGCCCTAGGAGGCACCTGCGCAGGCCCAAGGCGCACCTGCAGGGGCTGGGGAGCCAACCAGGTGCCACTCCCCCTCTTCTGGGGTGTCACCCGGTGCAGCCCACACACAGACTCCTATGATGCCACTGTGGGGGGCAAGGGGAGAGGAGTATCTGTGGTGGATTCTTTGAAAGAGTACTTCTCCACCAGGGGAAAAAGTGAGAAGTCAACTGAGCCCCTCTCCACCATAGCAAAAAAGGACTGAGAGTCCTTCCTCATCAGGGAGAAGCTTCATCCATTGCATCCAGTCACTTTGGGAGCAGCAACTGAGCAGCCAGCCAAGCAATGACTGAGAAGCAAAGGCCAGCACAGCAAGATCAAAAAGCAGGCCTTGGGTGCTGCCACTGCTATATTCAAACATGAGAGACCGCAATAGTGGAGGAAGCAGTGGTAAACCAAGCACGGCTGACATTGACACCACTGGCTGGCCAGTTGTTGCACAAATAATAGACCAATTATCAAGAATTGGGCTTTGGGCGTGTGTGTGTGTGCGCGCCTAGTATTGTTACCTAAGAGGAAAGGGGGTGGTAGCTCAAAAAAGTCTTGAGACCACTGATTAGAACATGAAGAGGACACCTATTTATCTTGCTTCCTAGATTATTCTCAATTGCTCGTTTAAATATATTGTAATTTTTAAGAGTTTCAAAGAATGAATACAACCCTAATAACACCAACTTAATCAAGGCTTTACAAAAAAAATAACATCAACTTAATAGAGGCATATGCATGTACATGTGTAGAAACACATGTGCACACACAAACTAGAGCACTTCCTATACATTTTAAACCTGTCTTATAGGAGTAGTGCTTAGAAACCTGCTTGCTTTTTTTAAAAAAAAAGATTTCTAGGATGCTGAATTCTATCCACTGTGTGAAATTTTAGTTATATTGCTCCTGTGTGGAACTGCACACAGAAATCTAAAAAGGGAAAATCAAAACACACACAATAATATTTACCCAAACTGAATGCATATTCAAAGTGAAAAAGTTGACATCTCAGTCTAAGGCATTTGGAGCATAATCTTATAAGCCAATATGAAAGCCAACCATGCCCTATGAGGAACGACTTAGGGAGCTGGGGATGTTTAGCCTGGAGAAAAGAAGGTTAAGAGGTGATATGATCGCCCTGTTTAAATATTTGAAGGGATGTCATATTGAAGAGGGAGCAAGCTTGTTTTCTGCTGCTCCAGAGAACAGGACCCGGAACAATGGATGCAAGCTACAGGAAAAGAGATTCCACCTGAACATTAGGAGGAACTTCCTGACAGTAAGGGCTGTTCGACAGTGGAATGCACTCCCTCGGAGGGTGATAGAGTCTCCTTCCTTGGAGGTCTTTAAACAGAGGCTGGATGGCCATCTGTCAGGGATGCTTTGATTTGGATTTCCTGTATGGCAGGGGGTTGGACTGGATGGCCCTGGTGGTCTCTTCCAACTCTGTGATTCTATGATTCTATGAAAGAGGATGAAAAATGTATCTTGCTCCTTAGCACTGCCTTCTCAGAGATTAATTTCTGAAACTAGAGCCTTTTTGAGAATGGGAAATGGAAATTTTCAAGTGCTTACGCTCTTTTTGAAATACGTACTTCATGGCCCCTTCTAAAAATAAAAATGACTAATTTACTCCAAAAAGGTGGAATATGTCAACTCTGGATTAAGCACTGTTCAATGAACATTTTAAGCTGAACGCCAACTCATGGTTTATCTTGACACATCAAAATGCCACTGCACTGCATTGGCTGGTATAAACAAAACCCTCCACAATCCAAATATGAAAACCAAATAACTGGAACACAGTTCTGATAGGAAATACTTGGAAACTCAAATTTGTACTCACTTTATTCATTATAAGAGCTAGGTATTGCCCACAAACTAAACATTGACTATTTTAATTTTTGTTACCTCTAGAATGAAGGAAGATTAGACCTCTGCTACAAAATCCTTTACTATAAAAGCATATAAATACATGAAAGCTTTTCGATTGATACTTGTATGATAGGTTCTTCCACATGTACTATATGGCTTGATTTGTGCTTCTCCAGTAAGGAAAGAAGTCTTTCATTGTAGAAGCAGCATCCTTACTCTGTTATTATGCTCAGAAAGTTGCCTAGCAGAATTATTGGTGCGTTACAGACCGCCCTAAAGCGGGTGGTCTACTGCCGCCATCATTAGCTACGCCGAGAAGTCCCGGCAGCCAGACCACGAGGCTTCCCGGCGCAGCTAAAAAGGAGAGCCGAAATGGCGCTCCTTTTTGGCCCCCGGAAGTGGCGCCGCGAGGTGCGAGGCACGCACTCGCAGCGTCATTTCCGCCGCACCACGTCTGGAAACTGTGCGTCTGAGACGTAAATATGGCGGCGCCCGTGTGGACAGGCGCCGCCATTTACTACGCGCTCCGCGCGTCCTAGGAACAGGGCCAGTTAGGAAGGTAAGACCCTTCCTAATCCTAGCACGCCCCTTCCTAACTCTAGGACACGCAGAGCGCGTAGTAAATGGCGGTGTGTAACACGCCATCGACTTGCAAACTGCAGCAATTACACATTAGTACAGTCTTGAAGACAAGTTTTGAAAATCGCAGTAGCTTGAATGATTCATGCAGAAAATGTCTTTTCCAGTTTTCTTGTCCCCCAGTAACCTTTTATCTGAAGATCTTTGAGTGAGTTACTAAACAAGGTAAAATGATTATGATGAAAGTATCAAGCCTTTCTAGAAAAGAAATGGTGACTGAGTATATTCAAAAGTTTCCATCAGAAAACTGCAAACAAGGCAAACTACAATAGCATCAAGCTCTTACGCTCCTTTTCCTAGATGGGTAGAAAAATAATTTGTCCAAACTGACATTGTATATATAGTTCCCCATCTCAGTTCATCAGCTGGAGCATGATGTGCATCACTCTGGAAATAACTGTACACATAAACTGCTCATGAGAGGGAGCAAGGAGAAGTGGGATGGGAGCTTGATTTAATCCTCCTCCTCCAAACATGATGAAATACACACAACCTAACTGCTGGGACTGTACATTACAGGGCTATAGTTGTACATGTTGAGTTGCCTGATGCACATGCTTTTTGGATCAGGGTTTAGTAGCTTGACAGTCCTCCTAGAAGAAGGCTGGGCAGTGTGTAGTCTTCCAACTACTGTTGGACTGCAAGTCTTAGCAGCCTCAGCTATGAGAGCCAACTGCAGGGCAGCAAGAGATAAAGGTCCACTTAGTCCCTAGCAATGTCCTAGAATAACCTCTATCAAAAGTGCTTTGCCACTTCTGCAGATCTAAACTTATGAGTGACACACAGCTTCCCATCAATACAGTCCCCTCAGGGCAGAAGCACTGAAGGAGAAAGCCTACCTATATCTGAATAAAATTTGGCCTAAGTAACCTACTCAAAGCTACCACAGGGGAGTGGTAGGAAACCTACTTATCTTCTACTCTAACAGATACTGTCTCCACTAGTATAGTTTATAGGAGATAGTGAAAAAAAATAAAGAGGGGCTATTTAGAAACAGGGATTTCTACCCTGTATTTTGACAATATTGGCATATTATTTTGGGAACAATACTGGGAGAAAAGTGGGATATAAATTAAATAAAATTATAGTGCCATCTTGTACTTCATTACCACCTCAGCTATCTCCAATTTAAGAAATAAATTCTCACAAATTAGTCTTAAGTGAAGAGCAAACCACTAAAAAGCTTGCAAAGAGGAAGTATCTTACTTAGCTCTATGTAGTCCTCCAGCAGGAAATTCCATTTTCTGGTCTTCATATCTGAAGAAGTCATAATATAAAGCAAGCAGATAAGAAACACAGCTACCTTATATTTCATAGCTCCTTCCAACTAAACTGAAATTTCCTGAGCAGGCTAAGAATAATCCAGAATAGATATTTATTTATGAGTCAGTCTAAAGCTAAATGTCTCAGGGTGACATGCATAACAAGACAAAAAGGGGGATTTTTGTTTTTGAAATATCCATGTAAATATACTAATTTAATTAAAAACAAAACTATTTCAAATAGAAAATACAGTTCAAAGCAGAAGAGAGAAGGGCAGCTGTAACAAGGCAGCTCTCAAATTATATAAAAGGCCTGTAAAAATAAAAATAAATAAGGTCTTCACTTGGCCCCAAAAGAGATCCCACTTAGGGATATAAGAGATCCCACAATTTGGAGGTCAAGCCCCTCCCCCCCAAAAGAGTTGGATCAATTTGAATGTGGGGTTAAAAGTCTTGTGCAATTACAAATTGCTCAAGACTTCATGTAGGATCTAAGCCCTACACTAAGCAGACATTAATAATAAACCACAGAAGTCATTCCAAATAACATTTGGGTTTTTGTTTATGTTCATTGAAAAGACAACAAAGACTAAGGCAAGGAAGCCTTGCTTGAAAGCCAGAGCAATTCAAGTTATGATGTGAAAATTAAGCAGTCCTCGCCTCTCATTCCTCACTTTTGAAGGTGGGGAAAACAAATCCCTCGAGAGGGGGTGTTTACATAGTGAACTGAAAGCATGTCTATATATGTCAAATATCTTGGATCTATCAAATATCTATTTTAGATCAAATTAAGTTTCTGAGCACTATTCAAGACAAATATGTGCAAAACATGTTTTAGTCCAGCATGAATATTTATAATAGTATGAATCACTGTGACCAGATATGGCTTTTCCAGGAAAAAGTAACTAAGTAGCATTTCTAGGGGAGTAATGTTTGTTATCCTTGTATGCTGTTTTATATCAAAAAATTATTATATGTGAATATTATATATATTTAAAAAACCTAAAAACTATGTCTCCTGGCCCAAGACCTATGGTAAGGCAGAAGGGTCAGGACAAGACTCCCTAAGTAGCTGATCTGGAATCTTGGCCATTGATTTATATGGTTTTGGCAGTCCCCATGTGGTTATCACATGATAACATACAAAGGGGTTCCTTAGACTTCTGTTTTTGTTCTTGTCATAACTATGCAAAGGGTCCAGTAGGTATCCACTAGCAGTTGGAAATCTTCTAAGCAGCCATTCTATATTTTTCTAAGGGGACACTATGAATCAGTTAGGCTTACAGGTAAACAAACATAGTACTTAAAACATGGTTAAAGGGAGAGCAGAATGAACCAAGGCCCCCAAACTGGCTGTTTTTAGTTTCTTTATTTTTACTGTAATTAAAGAGAAAACATGTAATTATTAGTGAACAATCAAGGTATCAAAAACAGCCAAGAGAATTTCATAAACAATGACCAGATTTCAAAATCACACTTGCACATACCCCATAGGCTGCAAGTGTGGAATTATACTTTATTTAGTATGTCCTGTATAACAATACCAAGAACAAAGATAAGAGGAAGCTACAGCAATCACTGCTGCGCTGCTGAAGCTAAAAGATACTGACTAGAAAACTCACCATAATTCCTAGAATTCAATTGCTTGAATACTGCTATGATGTTGACATGATAGCCAATATCTACTTCAAATCGACTGTATGAGATCAGTACACATTTTCCTCTGACGGTTGCTGATGGTTTCTGCCAGCCAATGCATGTCTGCAACAGGGACCTCAAGGAAGACCTTCTACCAACAGAAGATGATTTAGTAGCCCCAGTAGTTGTCTCCATTTCTGCCAGGGGTGTCAAAGTTACAGAGGGAAGTTGCTCTACTTCTTCCACTAGAAACAAAGAGAGGATTGCAAAAGGGAAAAATAAATAACAAGAAGAAAAATCCATCAACTCCCTCAGGAAACAGGAAAAGAAACAGAACAGAGACACAGGAGACTGCTAGACGCAGAAGGAAAACAGAACAAAGGCTATCAATGCCCAGAGATATCTAAGGATACTCAGAAGATGCATTTTTATTTCTTATTATGCCCATTCCTAACTCAGTGAAAACTACAACTTTGTGACCTGAGCTACCCTTGGAGAATAAAGATTTTGCTAGCATTTAAAACTTTGGGGTTTTTTCCCCCTTTCTTTTGACAAAAAATATTGTTGAGGGGGCCTTCAAACTTGCAGGCTTTTCTGTCACAAACCCACCAATAAATTTCAAACTCTTTAAATGGAATTTTAAAAAACCATTTCAAAATGTTGCTTTTTCAAAACAATCTTCCCCCTTTTTTTCATTAGCTGTGGGGAAAACACATACAAAAACCGGTATACCTCCACTCCAGCTTCTGAATATAAGGCCTTTTTCCTCATTCATTAAGCAAATCATATTCTTAAGGTTCACCTTAGGCTCTCTAATCCAAAATTCTGTGCAAAGTCGTCTTGCATCTATAGGATTCCCCAATACATTTGCCAACTGCCATCATACTTACTGAGATGGCTGTAGTCTTCAAGGCTGAAATTCCACATCTTTGTTACAGGATCTGAAGTAGAAAAGAATGTGGAAAGTCATTTTGCATTAGAAAATACTGTGTCAATACACTGAGACAGTCTAAGGCAGACTTACACAAGAAATCCTTACACGAACATGGTTCATTTGGTCATGCAGAATATGCTGTCCATGTAATTGCTAACATTCCTTTCTTTTTTCTTTCCTCACTCTGTGTGGAAAAACAGGAATAACAAGATTCTTCTCCAATCTTCATTGCACCAGGGGTGGGACGATAAACACAGTGAGACTGTACACTGAGCCTACTAAGAGCAAGCAAGCCCATTTACACTTCTGGTACTGTACAATCCACTGACCATAATAAAATAGACTATTTGTTCCTTAGATCAAAATAGCTTTTAGCTTCAAGGATAGTCTTAGAACTACCGACATACTGAGAATTAATAGGCATGCTAGGTGACAGCTCTCAAGAGATTTTGGAATCCCACTATGGTTTCCCTTGGCTTCAGAGATTACACCAGAAACACATCCACATTCCTGCACAATTTACAGTTCGTTCAAGTGTTTCTCCATGTCCATGAGGACTGGATGCTTGCCTTTTCAAAAAATAAATAAATGACATTACATAAAAAGGAAGTTATATAGATCTGCAATGTTGCGCACAATTGCAGCTATGAAAATTTCTAGAAGCTTGTAGCACAAGAGATAAAGTAAACCATCATGTGTCCTACCATAATTTTTACTTGGTAAACTTCGGAACATTTCAATGAGTTTCGCATTGTATCCTATCTCAACCCGGAATCGGTCTTCGGTGTGCTTCACGCATGCCCCACTGAGAACACTGTATTTTTTTCTCTGTATAGGAGTGTCAGTTAGGTTGCCTCCAGAAACAAGTAGTTTTGGTTCTTTTCCTACTTTTGTAGGAATGGAAGCGTTTTTTGTACCATAAAAATGCAATGTGTTACTACCTTCTTTTTTGGTGCAGAGTTCAGAGGTTAGATTTCTAGTAATCGCTAGCATTTTGCAATCATTCAAAGCAGTGCTGCTGGTGGCCTGCAGTGGCATATATTTACTGCCATCATGGCCACTGGTAGATTTGTTTTCAGTTTGTAAGGTTTTAATATTGTGAAGGTTCCAATCAACATCTTGTCTAGACTGATCTTGGACTGCTGGGCAAAATTTAGACAGCAGAGGATTAGAATTACATTGGGCTGGCTGACCTTGTTTCTGTGCACTCAGATCAGATGAATGCAAGAGGGAGTGAGAGTTTTGTACCACTTGTGAAGGCTGTTTCATGCTACCCAACTCTCTGCCTATGCCTGAACTATCCATCTCACAGGCACTATGTAAGATGGTGGCCTGTTGGTTTGATGTACAATGATTATGTGACATTTGAGGATTCCTCTGCCTAACATGGTTGCCGGAGAGCTGGAGGTGATGGCTGCTGAGGCTTGTGTGATGGTTTTCCTTCTTCAAAGGCTGCTGTAGGTTTCCTTCACATCTATGAAAACTCTGCAGCTCAGGCTGCTTCTTAGCAACGCCACCCTGCTGAGCAGCCAGACGTTCTGCCCTCCTTGCCAAAGCCTTTTGCTTGTTCTCCTCAATCTTCCTTTTCTGTTCTTCTGTAAGGCCAGTTGACATTGTCCATTAAGTGTTCACAGCAAACCTATATAATTAGAAGTAAAAACAAACAATAAACTAAGTCTATCACCTGGGTACAGAACTTTTTGTGAATCAATCATAGCACTTTTACCTGTTTATTAATTGAATTTAGATTAAATAACTTTGAGCCCCACTCTTGGGAAAATGGTGGGACATAAATAAAGCTAGTAATAATAATAATAATAATAATAATAATAATAAATTAATAACAAACAACAGCTCTGAAGGAAGAATCATACTTTTTTAGGACTTAGGAACTACCTAAAAAGAAGCATTCTGTCTTCTACAAATAATCTGATCTCTGACAAAGCTAGCCATAATCTGTTTTTTTAATTGTTCATTCCAATTATTTCTTTCTGAGTACAGTAATTGAAGGCAACATACACAAAATGAAAAACAATGGAACATTAGATAGAATATACAAACATAATATAGACATAATTAAACTAAAACCCTAGAAAACTGGCTTGGATCAAACCAATCACTTCAGGATATACATTAAAGTTTGAAAGCTGTTACAAATGATTGAACTGTAGAGGCCCAGCAAATATCAACAGAAAGGAAATTCAGTTCACTGACTGGAATTCATTGCAGAGGCACCAGTGAAAGGTACTCATGTGTTCACAAACTTAATAAAACCCATTGAAAATGCAGAAGCAATGATATTCAAGCATATATTGTAAACCGCTCGGATTCCCAGTGATTGGGCGGTATATAAATAAAACCTATTATTATTATTATTATTATTATTATTATTATTATTATATATTCTTCAATCATATTTTAAATATAGATTAACCATCTTGTTAGTTTATTAAAGGATTTTTAATCAGGTATTGTAAATTTAAGCCTCTTCACCTCCAGGAAAATGTCTTATCAGTTTTAGCTTTGTGTGCAGAAAGACTTTTAAATCACACATTAAGAGCTATCGCTAAACTGGACCTCCCGTTACAGAAATTATCTATCCTATGACAGAAATAATAATAATAATAATAATAATAATAATAATATTAAAGTTTATTTATAAAGCACTGTACGTCTTGATGAATAAACAAAATACCATTAATAAAAACCTGCCTAAGGTGTACAATCTAAATAAAACAAAATAATAGCATTAAAACATAGCTTAAAATACATCAAAACACAGACATATTATAACCATCCAATCAAGTTATTATTATTATAAAAGTTTATTTATAAACTTTATAGAAATCAAATATTTGGATTACTCTCTTTTGTTTTAATACTTTAAAGGTTACATTTTTTACCCACAGTTATATTACTTACAATATGACTCCAACTATGGAGATTATTGCATTGTATTTAAAGCGACTTATTCCTGACAGGATACAGTCGCGTGTAATTTTAAACTCAGGTGTTATCACATGCATCTGCGGCCAGTTGAGCGCAACCCATATGCAGTCCAGATCCCACCCAAACTTATCCTGTGGCTTTTCAAAAACAGCAAGTATGAATCAGAAGAAGCTCAGAAACAACACTATTCAATTACTTTCAATATCATTCTTGTCTATACCCTCAAAAGTATTATTATCATTATTATTGAAGTTTATTTATATAGCACCATAAGTTTTGCATGGCAAAAAACATCAAAACACCTGTGGCATCCAATCTACAGTCAAAAGCAGCATCATTAAATAACTTTGAAACAGTAAACTACAACAGTAAAATACACTTACACTTATCTAACTATCAAAATTAGGCTGTTTCAAGTTGCTCGGTGTGGATTATTTTAAGAATGTGACTATTCCTTGCACGGTAACATTTCATTTCAGTCCTGATGCAGGGCTGAGTCATACAGCAGGGTGCTTGTTTTGTTTTTTGAATTGATGTCAAACTAGGTGCTTTTACCTTGGCCAAGTCAGCTTGGATTATCTCCCAATGATAGATGAATCTGCCAGTGTACCGTACCCATTAGTGCCACATATCTTCTCACAGTTAAGGTGCTGACAAACTGGGCATGTGACAAATCCATTCACACTCCCTGTCAACAAATGACAAATCAAATGGCCCAGGCCTCTAAACATTTTGGGGGTGGGGGGGGGGGGGGAGGAAGGAAGGAAAATTAATGGCTTGAAACAAATCCTGAAAGAAGGCAACAGAGCCAGATTTCTGTCCTACAGCGACAAACAAGATGAAATACAAAATAGCTTATGGTCCTTGAGTTTTTTAAAGAAACAAGTGACAGATATAAAAACACCAAAAACAGTGAAAGTGAGCACCAACATTGCAAACAGAAGTGAACCTAGTGCAGATGGGACACATCACAACAGCTTCAGCAAAAGCAAGCCACAGTCTTTTACATGGAAAAGCAAAACACTCAATTCATGGAAGCTAATAAACACAATATTATTCCATGAGGCTGCATATATTAACAAACTAAGCAGCATTAACAACCTAAGATATGCGGACAACACCATATTATTAGCAGAAGGCATTCAGGAACTGGAACAGTTAATAAGGAAGGTCAAAGATGAGAGTGCAAAGGCAGGTCTGACGCTGAACATAAAAAAAACAAAAGTAATGACCACAGAAGAAATGAACAAATTCAATCTAGACAATGAGGAAACTGAAATAGTTAAAGAATTCCCCTGTCTAGGGTCAAACATTGACCAGAATGGAGACTGCAGTCAAGAAATAAGAAGAAGACTAGGAATGGGAAGCACAGCTGTGGAAAAAGATACTTAAGAGCAAAGACATACAACTGAGCATTAAAGTCAGAATCACTCAGGCCTTTGTATTCCCAATTACCATGTGCGGATGTGAGAGCAGGACAGTGAAGGAAGGAGACAGAAAGAAAATCAACTCATCTGAAATGTGTTGGAGAAGAGCACTTAGGACCCCATGGAGAGCCAAGAAGACAAACAAATGGGTTCTTGAACAGATCAGACCTTGGACTGTCTTTGGAAGCAAAGATGATCAAGTTGAGACTATCGTACTTTGGTCACATCATGAGAAGGCATGGATCACTAGGAAAAACAACAATGCTAGGAAAGGTGGAGGGTGCAAGAAAGAGAGGAAGACCACAAGCCAGATGGAAAGACTCAATCAGGAGGGTTGTGGGCAAGAGTTTGCAGGACCTGGGCAAGAATGCAGTGGAGGATAGAGATTCAGATGCCTCATCCACACGGTCACCTTGAGTCGGAGCTGACTCATGGACAGCTAACAACAACAAGCATGCCAACTATCATTCTTTAGCTCATTTAAAGTAATATGAATAAAACCCAACTTTTCAAACAGACACATGTTATGAATTAGTCCCAGCCTTGGGAGAAAGGTGGGACATTAATAATAATAGTAATAATATACAGTAGTTACTTATGATCCAAAGACTGTGGAGGTTTTTAAAACAATACAAAAATCTGTTTACTAGAAGCAAAAAGGGGGGAAAGCGGCACAAGAAGCTAAGCCACTTTCACTTCTCAAGGAAAAACAACAACAACAACAACAACATGTCTGGCTCTGGCGTATCCTTTGCTGAACAGCTTGCCAATATTGTACAACCTCACTTTGTGGTGGTGGTTTTTGTTGTGAGCCCTCAAGTTCTTTCTGACTTACGGTGACCCTAAGGAGATCCTATCATGGGGTTTTCCAGAGGCTGAGAGAGTGTGACTTGCCAAAGGTCACCCAGTGGGTTTCTATGGCCGAGCCGGGATTCGAACCCCGCTCTTCGTTTCTCTTCATTATGGCAACCCAATGGTGGACTGTCCTGGGGTGGGCTTGGCAAGATTTACTTTATTTTATATTATATCATTTATAGCAACATACATACATCACATTACAACAGTTAAATCCGTACGATTTATAAAATTTAAAAACGTACAAAGTATAAAATAATCATCCTCCAATTAAGCCCTCTCCCTCCCAGAATTCCATAGCCATGAGTCAGACAAGTTAAAGCGGTGCCAAACCGGGTTATTTCTCCAGTGTGGATGCAGCCCCACCAGCCTCAGTTCTTTTTCCTTCTCCAGCTGGTTCCACACTGCAGAAATAACTCAGTTTGAGACCGCTTTAACTGCTCTGGCTCAATGCTATGGAATTCTGGGAATTGTGAGCCATTGAGCCTCCTCTGCCAGAGAGAGATCTGGGGCCACAATGAACTACAGAACCCAGTATTCCCCAGCACTGAGCCAGGGCAGTTAAAGCGGTCTCAAACTGGGTTATTTCTGCAAAGTAAAACGTCTTTTGCCAGGAAGCCTTACTTCTCATCAGCCAAACTCCACCAGCACCCAGAGGCCGGCGTTCTCCCGGCAAGCCCTGTAGACTACAATTCCCGCCAGGCCACGGGGCACGCTGCCGACGCCGCCTCCATCGACTGAAAGGTAAACGGCCTCGCGGTGCACCATGGGGAATGAGGTCCTCCGGAAGAAACCGTTCAAGAGAGTGGACTGCGTTTCGGCGCATGCGCGTAAAGGCCTCCTTGGAAGTGTGGTTTATTTTTGTGCTCTATGGCCTCGGACTGTCTGCACTGCAGAATTAAAGCAGTTCGGTACCGCTTTAACTGCCACGGCTCAGTGCTATGGAATCGTGAGGTTTTTAGTTTGTTCTGGCACCAGAGCTCTCTGACAGAGAAGGCTAAATGCCTCACAGAACTACAAATCCCAGAATTCCATAGCATTGAGCCATGGTAGTGAAAGTGGTCTCAAACTGGATTATCTCTGCCAATGTAGACGCAGCCCAAGGAGGCTCAATGCCTCATAAAACCACAGTTCCAAGAATTACATAGCATTGAGCCAGGGCAGTTAGAAGAGGCGTCAATCTGGATTAATTCTCCAGTGTAGATGCATCTGCTGAAGCCTGCTTATGAGGAAAGAAAGAGAGGAGCAGGTGCAGGATAAAAAGATAGCAATAACAAAGCTTTTGTTACTCTAACCTGCTTGCCTTGGAGTAAGTCCCACCGAGTTCAGAAAGCCTTAGGCCCAAAACGCACTGAGAAATAATCCAGTTTGAGACTGCTTTTACTGCCCTGGCTTCATGCTATGGAATCCTGGGAACTGTAGTTCATTGTGGCACCAGAGCTCTCTGACAGAGAAGGATAATGTCTCACAAAACTACAGTTCCCAGAATTCCCTAGCTCTGAGCCAGGGCACTTAAAGTGGTCTCAAAGTGGATTATTCCTTCTGTTCAGACACGTATTTTATTAATAGAGTTTGGCACATTAGGTTTGAAAATTAATCCAGTGGTTAATTTTCTTTCCACTCCCCCCCAGCAATGCGGGCGCTTCATTCGCTCTTCGATCAAATGAATTGCTAAAAGTTAACAAGGAATTAGGCGTTTTGGCATTGATCCATCACAAGCGCAAGGACAAGGATGGGCCAATGAGTAAAGGCTGGAGAATAAATTGCCAAGCAAATGTAGGACATTTCTCTGCCCCGCTTTTGCCTTCCTGGGGACAACCGTTTAAACTGCCATAGCTCCAATCTATGCAATTTTGGGATTTGTCGTTTGTTGTGGCACTGGTGCTCTCCGACAGTGAAGGTTAAATGTCACCCAAATCACTGTTGTTGTTGTTGTTGTTGTTGTTGTTGTTGTTGTGTGCCTTCAAGTTATTTCCACCTTTATGGCAACCCTATCATAGGGTTTTCTTGGGAAGGTTTGTTCGAAGGAGGTTTGCCATTGCCATCCTCTGAGGCTGAGAGAGTGTGACTTGCCCAAGGTCTGCCAGTGGGCTTCCATGGCTGAGCTGGGATTCAAACCCAGGTCTCCCAGTGTCGTAGTTGAGTGCTCAAACCACTGCACCACGCTGGCCCCTCACGCAAAGTTACAAATGCTGAAATTCCAAAGCATGGAGCCATGGCAGTTAAAGCTGTGTCAAAGTGCATTAATTCTGCAGTGTAGATGCAGCCACTATAACTTGCTTGCCTGGGAATTAATCCCACTGAGTTCTGAAAGTCTTACTTCTGATTAGATACGTATTTGATTGATAGAGCTTGGCACATTAGGTTCGAAAATTAATTAATCCAGTGGTTATTTTTCTTTTTGCCACCAGAAACATGAACGCTTCACTCACTCTTCAATCGAATGTTTTGCTAAAAGTTGATAAGGAATTAGGCATAAATTCAGACAGAGGACATTGATCCATCACAAGCTCAGTGACAAGGATGAGGCAACAAATCAAGGTGGAGTATTCTCAAATCAGAAACATTTTTCTGCAGAACTGAATCACTGTTCCCACCAGGGACAACAGAAAAGTTTGGTCTGCAAAGATCAGTGGAGGAGTACATGTTTTGCATGAAGAACCCAGGGATCCCAAATTCAGTCTATGGCCTTTTCAGTTTAAATTAGCAAGGCCTCCATTCTCTGCATGCATTTTGCAGTGAATTTTACTTAACTGAAAAAGGGGAAGCAGAATGAGGAGGAGGGAGAAACCAGGAGAGAAGCAAATGCGAGAAAGGAAAAGTTCTTTAAATTATTCAAGTGCATAGTCCTGTGAGCAAAATAAAATTATAAAGGGATCCATTGCAGATCATGTTCAATAATACACAAAACTGGATGCTATATAATAATACTGAACTTAAGTCCAAAACATGGTGCAGAAATAATCCTGTTTGGGATCACTTTAACTGCCCTGGCTCAGTGCTAGGAAATTGTGGGAATTGTAGTTTATTGTAGCCCCAGAGCTCTCTGTCAGAGAAGGCCAAATGTCTCACAAAACTACACTTCCCAGAATTCCCTAGTATTGAGCCAGGGCAGTTAAAGCAGTCTCAAACTGGATTATTTCTGCAGTGTGTTTTGGATCACAGTTCACATAAGAAGTTACTGAAGGGCGTTCCCCTCCCTGAAAGTTTCCAAATGCTTCCCTTCCATACAGATGAGATAGGTTAATAATATACTGGGTTTCAGGCCTAAAAGGCCTGCCATTGTGAAAAAGTCCTTGCTGCTTGAGATGCTTGATCTTCAAACAAATCACTTCCTAACCTTGTCACCATTCCAATCCAAGACTCACCATTTTTCTTCTTTTCCATTCTTTGATTGTTGTTTCTTCTGCTGCTCTGATTTAGGACTCCAGAAAGTTTTCCTTTGCTTTTTAGCTTGCCTAAAAACAGATGCACGCGGTGGGCTGCCTCTGGTCCTAATAGTCACTTGTCAACTGATGTCACCCTCATGGATTTCACAGGGTTTTCTTAAAAGTGGTGTTGCCAATTCCTCCCTCTGAAGTATGGCCTACAGCACCTTGTATTCATTGGCAGTCTCCAGTCCAATTTACTAACCAATGCTGACTCTGCTTAGTTTCCAAGATCAGATGGGATCTGCTATCATTAGGGAATTTAAGCCCTTGTTTCTCCTGAAGCAGCAAGCCTTTTTGATTTACTGAATGTGACAAAGGGGCAGATACCTATCCTCACAAATTTTAATAACCCAATTCACTAGAGCATATTTTTACTTTCAGTGTTAATAAGGGAATCTAGAACATCAGGTGATAGCACTAGAATAATATAGTGAATTAATAACATATTGATTCATTAGCTAATTAGTTCTTGTGACTGCATGGTTCCTAATAAACATGGGTAAGGTTTGAGTTGTGGATAACTTTTTCCCAAGTGATGGGATCTGAATGCTTCCAGCAATTAAAGGAACTGGAAACTGATAGATAAAAATCTCTCAAACATCTCATTTAAAAATTAAAAACTCTTTGGTTTAAAAGAACAATAGAAACTTAGAGTAAGCTGTTCCTCATATGGATTGATTTCTAGATCTTTGATCATCTTGGTTGCTCTTCTCTGGACATAGTCCATTTTTCTTGAGCTGTGGTGCCCAGAACTGGACACAATATTCAACATCTGATCAAAGCAGAAAAGAGTGGCAGCTACTTTCCTTGATCTGGATGCTATACTCCTGTTGCAGCCCAAAATTGCATTGGCTTTTTTTTTTTTTTTTTTTGGCTGTGGCATCACACTTTTGACTCATGAGATTAGATCTAGAGATTAGCTTGCAGTCTACTAAGACCTCGAGATCCTATTCACATGTATTACTTTCAAGCCAGTTGTCACTCATCCTATAGTCATGCATTTCATTTTTTTTTCCTGCCTCCCTTACATTTATTCCTGCTGAAATTAGTTTTGGCCCAGTTCTCCAAACTGTCAAGGTCATTCTAAATCCGGTTCCTCTTCTCTAGAGTATTAACTGCTCACCCTAATTTGATTCCATTTGCAAATTTGATATGCATGCCTTCTATTTTATCATCTAAGTCATTTACAAAGATGTTAAATAACACTGGGCCCAGGACACAGTCCTGAGGCCCCTCACTAGTTGCTTCTCACTGGGGTGAAGAACAACCATTGGCGAGGTCTTTTGGTTTGTTCTGTTAACCAGTTGTTCTATTGCCCCAGTTCCTCCTGTATAGCTATTTCTTCCTGTATTTGGTGTCCCCCAACCCTCTAGAATATTGTGTCCCTCAGTCTTGTAACTCAGTTTAAAGCCCTCTTTATCAGACTTGCAAAACTGCTAGCAAATACATTCTTTCCAATTGCTGGGAGGTGCAACCCATCTCCTGCCATAGGTCCCTCTTCATGAAAGTGTCATAACTCAAGGAGTCAAATCTTTCTTGATGGCAGCATTTGCAGAGACGATTTTTAACTCCTTGTATTTTTCTCCTTCTTCCTGAGCAATAGATAGGAGTGATGAAATAACAGCCTGTGCCCCATGGTCCTTTAGCTTCCTCTCTAGAGCTGCATAGAAAAGGAGAAAAGTCATCGCCTTCTTTCAGGAGGTCTTGTAACTCCATGTATCATAATGAATAGTTAGCAGCACTAGAACCACACAAAAGCACACTTATTCTGCTTTTTTTTGTAAGTCCCTTATCCTCCATTTTGAAGAATATGGTGACTGATTAATGCAATCATGCTAAATATAATTGGGAAAGAGGTACACAAAGAGAATTTGATTGTGCCTTATGCTTTTCTTTGAGGTAAGGAGAAATCACTTTGCATGGTTTTGCAAGCAGAAGGGGAAAGGACAAAACCACCCTAATGAATTTTCTTTTTGCAGTGAAAGACATGGGAGGATTTTGGCCAATTTTGCCCCATTTGTGACTGACAACTCATGATAACGCTTCAGCCCAAAATACTAAATATGGCCTAAGTAGTTAAAAGTGACATTTCACTTTCACAATGAGAGCTAACATGGCTCTATTCTCCTCCGCTGGAAGAGAATCAAATAATGTGGAGTATAGCTGTGAAAGTTCTTAACAAAGAGAATATTAGTCCTGAAAATTCTGTACGTCTTCTTGCTTTTGCTGCAACAGAATAACATTTCTGCCCTCCCATTAAAAAAAACTAGACATTTCTCATGACTTTTAAAAAATGACCAGGTTGAGGAGAAGGCTTCAGTATAAACCTTGTTTCTGATATGGTAATTTTTTGTTTATGGAGATTTTAGAAAATATATCAGCATTCAGTCATGCGATGCCCCATCTGCCCTGTAAAATGATGCAAGTCTGATACAACTTTGATACCTGAGTCAGAACTAAACATAGAGTGACTCACAAATGCCGAGGTGCTTCAGAAATCAGGTCAGATGCTACTAGTCTCAGCTGTCTCAAACTGACATTGACTTACAACCTTCACAAAAGGCAGACAAGTTCAAAGACATCCCTTAAGTTTCAGACCACATTCTGGACAGCATATGAAGAAGTGGGTTTATATCCACAAAGGCACATGCTAAGATAAAAAACAATTAGTCTTAAAGGTGCCGCCACATTTCTTCCCCCCCCCTTCCCCTCTTGCTTTTTAGCTTATACCCACAATCTGAAACCTTTAAAACCATTTTATATTGGCTGTTGCTCTTAAAATCCCTAATATGTTAGCATTATTTAATGCATTAGAGGACAGCAGTGTGTTATTTTAAAATAGGTTTTTAGATTAATTTTAATTACTTAATTACTTTTCGAAATTAAAATAGAACAATTGCCAAAACTCTTTGCCATAATCCCTTTAAATAACAGTTTGGAAGTTTTAATTGTTATACAAAATAAAGAGAGAAAGGAAGGGAATACATCCTTTTTCTTCAAATACAGTTGGGGATTGGACATCTGTTTCAATAGAAGCTGAACTCATGTCCAAACATTTCTCCTCAAATGTGCCATCTATACAATACACATTTTTCATTCTAAGCATGGAGTATAAGGTCTTGGAAGACCTATACTTGTTTTGGAGTCAACGAACAAACTTCACTTGTTGCACTTTTTTTTAACCTAGTAATGTTACAATGTAAAAAATAAATGTTGTTATGCCTTCACACCACTCCAGTAACGTAACACAGGTAACGTTGTTTGTAACACAATTCTGCTTGTACAGATACATGTTTGACATTAACTAGAACATTTTGGTTTCACTTTGTACCAGTCAGCCAATTGTATCATTAGTTATGATGTACAGTGGTGCCTCGGGTTACGAAAGTAATTCGTTCCGCGGCCGCTTTCGTAACCCGAAAAGCCTTCGTAAGCCGAATTGCCATAGGCGCTAATGGGGAAAAGCCGCGTTTCGTGCGAAAAAGCCGAAAAAAGCACCAAAAATTTTCTTCGTAACCCGAAAAAACATTCGTAACCCGGAACAATGATTTCCAATGGGATTTTTTCGTATCCCGAAAATTTCGTAACCTGGGTATTTCGTATCCCGAGGTACCACTGTATTTCATACAGAAATGACAGGTGGGTCAAAATATTCTCAGTTCATGCCAGTTCATACCAATACTTCCTGAACAGTTGGGCAAGACTACCACTTTCTCCCTGGCTCATTTCAGTTCTCTACCCAGATTCAGAATGCATAGATCAAAATATACCACAAAAAGGACAACCAAGCACTATTGAGTCACATTTCATAGAATCATAGAGTCTTACAGCTTGCAGGGGCTACAAAGGTCATATAGTTGCAGGGCTGGCTCTTCTATATAGGCGAACTAGGCAGCCACCTAGGGTGGCAACATTTAGGGGTGGCTTGGTGGCTTTTTTTGTATATTTTTTGCGTAACTAAACAATATTAAAGTGAAAACTTATTACACCAAGTGACGTAAAAGCAAGCTATCATATGACAGTTTCTTTGTACAAACATAAATATGCACACACCCCACCCCCCCACCCCCGTGTCTGTGGTACAGCCACATGGTTCATCATCCACCTTCTGCATGTTAGGGCATGGAAAGACACGCTGTGTCCACCACGACCACCTACAGAGTTGAACCACATAGACAGGATGCCAGGGAGAAGGAATCTGAAGAGATGTCTGCAAAGGTATTCAGGCCAAGAAGAAAAAATAGTCCTTCAAATGCAAACGGCCTTTGGCTCCCGGCTTGAGAAATAACGACAAGAGCACTTCAAGCCTTCACTCTACACAAGGGCTTTAATAAATAAGTTACTTTAATAAATAAAATTACTTTGCCAACCAAACAACCATAACAACAAAACAGAGAGGCAGTTACTCTAACACCAACTGTCATAACTGACACTCTCACTCAGAAGGACTGACTGCATCAACATTCCATAATTCAAGTGTCAACTGTCAACTGCCACTGGAATTGTAATAAGTTCCACTAAAGCTCTATCTTGTAGTCACATACATGTCATTTCCTAACACTGCATGCGCCTTGAATGTAACCTCTAGGTCATGGGTAGGCAACCTGCGGCCCGCGGGCCGGATGCGGCCCGGCAAGGCCTTGGGACCGGCCCCCGCCTGGTCCTGCCGCCGATTGCCGCCAGAGCCTTTGGCCTCTCGCGTGAGGGTGTGGGGCCTTTGGCTTATCAGGAGGAGGTGGGCAAGGGGGGCAATTGTCTATAGAAGCCTCTGAAACATGCATTTATATTAACATTTTTTAAAAAAATCAGCCAATTTTTTTGCGTGTCCTCCATTTTTAAAAAAATAGTGTCCTCCATTTAACATTTGTGTCCTACATTTGGCCCAGTTTATTTATTTATTTAATTTTTTAAAAAATGATTTAATTATTTGTTTTTTGGCTTCGGCCCCCCAGTTGTCTGAGGGACAGCAACCCGGCCCCCGGCTCAAAAAGGTTGCCTATCCCTGCTCTAGGTCAACAGCCTCCTCTCCTCTCAACACCCACCTGCCTTCCCTTGGTGCCACAACACAGAATGCCAGTCGTCTTGAGTTTACTGTTTACAACAAACAAACTAGTCTGTTTTCGTGTTTTTCATTTTTGGTAGTGATCATGCAATAGTGTTTCAGTGTTTGTATTTGATTTGAATGTTTGCCTAGTACGTTTAATACTGTGTTACATTCTTATGACAAGTTTTAAACTAAGTAAAGAGAAAGTTTCAGTTGTTTAGCTGAGTACCATTAAGGTTTTAAGCCTTATTGCTCAATTTCTGGTAAAAATAATCTTTTTAGGAGTAATAACCACCTGTTGATATGTTGTTTTTTATGGTTTTGCATTAAAAACACTATTTCCCTGTGTTTCTGTGGTTTTTATTGAAACTCCATTCCAAATGTCACAGCAATAAAAAAAGTCTTTTACCTGTAAAAATCTAATTGGCTTTTTGACTAATTCTCAATACTATGACAAGAAATTGGAACCTAAGTTTAATGTCATGTTCATCTTTAACAAATGAAATGGAAGAACTCAAGGGGTGAAAATAATTATGAGGGGCGACAGGGGGTGCCAAAATATTTCTTGTCTTGGGTGGCCAAATATCCCTGTATAGTTGGACCCCTTGTCATACAGAGATATATATCTAAAGCGTTCCTGAGAGACAGCTATCCAACCGCTCTTTAAAAACCATTCAAGAAAGAGAGACCACCATCGTCTGAAGTGGTCTATTCCACTGACAAACAGCTCTTATAGTAAAGAAGTTGTTCCTAATGTTTAAGTGAAATCTCTTTTCTTGCAATTTGAATCCACTGATTCATGTTCTAGTCTGTGGAGCAATAGAAAACTTGCTTGATTCATCTTTTACGCATACATGGCATCCTTTTAGATACTTGTCTTTAAAAAGCCTTATCCTGTGTTCAGTCTTCCAATTGTACCTTGTATTTCATAAGAAAGTAGTTCTGTGCTCCTCAGAAATGACAAGCAACATCAAGTTATACAGGCCTCCTCCTCCTCCTCCTGAATATGTCAGCTGGATTCTGAAATCAGACATGATGCTCAAAATAGGTAATGCTTTTAAAGAAAAAGAGCAGCTAAGAGAATAAATATAACAATAGAGGAGGAAGAAAGCAGGATGATAGATGTCAGATGTCTGTAAAGCAGACGAGGGGGATGTGTGGGATTATTATTATTATTATTATTATTATTATTATTATTATTATTATTATTATTATTATTAAGCTTTATTTATAAAGTGCTGTAAATTTACATAGCACTGTACATACAATCAATTAAAATAGATAAAATAAACCTGCTGATGACATACCTTCTACAAATATAATTAAACATAATACATATTAATACATCTTAACATTCAAACAATAAAATATAGCAGACAACATGATGTTGTTGGACTGTAACTTCCATCGCTCTAGAGAGCCAATGGTAAGGGATAATGGGAACTGCAGTCTGCCAACAATTAGAGGGCCACAGGTTCCCATCCTTTGCATAGAAGTGTACACTGGGTCTGGTACTTGATTTTTCAGTATGTTTAATCAAGATCTACAAACTCAGCTGTGTTAGGATATGAGGAATCTAGAATCTAAATCTAAATTTCTGATATAAAATAGCAAACAGTGCAATCCAGTATAGGCTAACCAGGGAGTGAGTCCAGCTGAACACAGTGATGTATTTCCAAATAAAGACCCATAATATGCCAAAGAATAACATGGCTTCAGAGGAAAGAATAACATGCTAAGACACTGGCATTTTAGGATGGAGTTGTGTTGGAAATAATAAAACAGAGACAGATCAAAAATTGAATAGATTAGGCATATTAATAACTTGTGCTCTTTCTGATTCCAAATTATAACCAAACTTGCAGTTTGTGTTGTTTTGGGAAGGCTTTGCTGTGAGGGCTTGTGTAAGTTATAGTAACTAAATTGGTGTACACTAGCATAGGTTAAGGATGTAATATAACTGTATAGAAGGCATGAATGCAAAATGCCTCATTGGATTTCATATCAAGTATATTATTTTCTCTTTCTTTCTCAGTCCCTTGCTGCTCTTAGTCATACTTACCCATGTCAGGCACATAATTATACTTATCACTAAATTTGCAGACTTGTCTTTTTGTTGTTTCTTCTCCCCTTGAAGTTCTTGTAGCTTAAACGCAGGAAGAAACCACTTACCAGTCATTTTTTATTTTGTTTTTAACAAAATGGAGTTAATCAAATGAACAGATTAGTGTCTATCACAAATAGTACTGCCCTTTCTTTATCCGACCAAAGAGATCATGCAGCCATTGGGGGTAAAACTGTAAAGAATGAACTATGGACATTACCACATGGGCCCTGTTCTTGCAACAAATGCATTAGGGTTTTTTTTTTAAATGGAAAAGCATTGGTTTTGGAGCAGCCATTATTGCACATCTTCACAATCATGCAACCAGGGCTGTCACTGCCATCGCACTTTCTTCCTGACTCCCTCTTATCCTCACTTTCCTCCCCTGTGTCCTGCTTTTTTGTGTGTGTGTGTGTGTAGTTATTGTGGTTATTATTATTCCACTTTTTCATGCAATTCTGGAATTTTACTGACACAGTTTAAGTTTTAATAAAGAACGAAAGGAAATTGGGGACAGAAGAAGGTAATCAGGCTATTTGGGAATAGCAAGTGGAAACAGGGGGAGAGCAGGGGACACTGATGCCACATGACTGCAAATATTGCAGTTGCTGGGGCAGCAGCATATCATACTTGAGGACTAGTGCAATTGAGACATCACTGATGGATTTTCCATCAATGAAAAGGGATGACCTAACCACACTTTGGAGACACAGCACCTATAGGTCAGAGGTGGTGTCCTGCAATAAATATCACCATAGGTACTTTTTTTCTGTCTGCAATCGAAGTTTAAAATCTGTGTGTAGTAATCCCCCCCCCTCCGGTCTGTGATTTTGCCCTCTCTGACAGGGCTGGGATAAAGGCCTCTCCCTATGTTACCTTGTTATGGGCATTGATTTCATGGGGGCAGAGTCAAGCACTTGAATCCTGAATAATATCCTCAGAATATGGCAGAATATACAGACATTTATGAATTCTGTCATTTCAGGAAGGTTGTGAGCCATGTCTGAATATTTTCAATGTTTAAAAGAGCTACCATGTATGGTAGTGCTGGGACTGATAGCACATTGGGGCAAAATTAGCTCAGAATCTTTCTGTTTATCTGGCTGACTTTTCACAGGCAGAGTACTTATGATGTGGAAGAATAGTCGCATATCACCATTTGCAGTTTGAAGTGGCATAAACCAGGAAGGGCTGTATCATGTGATTTTCTTGAATGTGTACTTTGACTACAAGGATGGAAACAAGTGATGGATGGGCAGCAATATTGTCCGTGTGCATGGGAAGATGTATGAAAATATGTATGAAGAACACATGCACAGATCAATGAAGTCCAATCAGATGCATGAATGCAAGGGCTACACTTCCTCTTTATGATCTTTATCTGAAGGGCAGAACTGGGGAACTTGTACCTTTCCAGTTGTTGTTGGTCTCCTGTTCCCATCAGACCAAACCAGTCTGACCAGTGGCAAAGGGTGATGGGATTAGTAATTGACCAACATCTCGAGGACCAGAAGTTCCCCTTTCCTAAGTGAAAGTGGCATAATAATAAATAAATAAATAAATAAATAAATAAATAAATAAATAAATATAAATTTATTACAAAATCAGGGTGGTGTACAACTTTTCACAAATACAAGACAATACAATAAATCACACTATAAAATATACATTCAATTAAAATAACAATAAAATAGCTCCAGCCAGCTTGTCATTGCTGACGAAAAGAAGAGGGTGGGGTTGTTCGGGGCGCACATCAGGGGTATGCCTGCTTGAATAAAAAAGTCTTCATCCCCTTTTTAAACTGGGCCAGGGAGGTGGCCGAGCGGAGCTCAATGGGCAGAGAGTTCCAGAGGTTGGGGGCCGAGGTGGTAAAGGCCCTCCTAGAAGTGGAAACTAATCTGGCCCCAAATGAAATAATTCATTTGTGAAAGTTTTATTGATTTCTGTGGCTGCATCTGCACTGCAGAAATAACATAGTTTGACACCACTTTAACTGCTATGGCTTAGTGCTATGGAATTCTGGGAATTGTAGTTTGTTGAGAATGCTAAATGTCTCACAAAACCACAATTCGCAGAATTCCATAGCATTAAGCCCTAGCAGTTAAAGTGGTGTCAAAATTGATGATCTCTGCAGTAAGAATGCAGCCCTAGCCACTCCACATCTTTTTTCTCCGCAAAGACAATATTTTTCATATGAGCCATTATTTTCCACTCCTCCACCATTTTGTCCAAGAGACTAATATGCTTTTTGCTGTCTGTGTTCTGTTGTACAAAATTGTTCAGGTATCGGAACATGTTAAGTTTCCATGTCAGGGATGAAAGAACATAACTAAAATACATCAGGTTGAAATATTGACATATTTTAAACCATGCTCATTCCTGGAAAAATGCTCAGCAGACAATAAGCAGAGTGCTCATAAAAGTGCATGTGCACTGTTATTTTTTCCAAAGAGATGTCACTGGTGTGGCATGGGGTGAGTTGCCAAGGTTTAGTCCCTGGGGCGAGAAAAGGATTGTGTTGTAAAGCATTTGATCCTGCAAAGAGAAGATACAGCAAAAGCCCACAATGGAATTTATTTGAATGACTAGATGCAAAAAGAACTGCTTTCTGGGATTAAAAATGAATCAAGAAAGAAGCATTAAATGGAAGAAAATGTCACTTCTAAAGAGAATTATTTGCAACCGAAAGCTCACATAGTTGGAAGCAGTCAGAAGCTAGACAATTTGATTCCTAACTTTTGGTGTTAAAGGGGTTATAATTTCATTGCTTGAACATTTCCTCCCTGCCTTCTGTCCTTCAGAATTCCATGCTTCAGGGGTAGCAGGTGCTACAAAGTCAAAATGAAGGTTAGAGCTGAAATTACTCTAAATCCAAAGTTCACTCACATTCCACAGATCAAGACTTACAAAATAGGGAGGATACTGCCAATTTACAACATCTGAATATAAGACCATTGCTTTCATACTCCACTTTTTCACTTTTATCATCATCTTATGAGCAAATGGTGATGGTGATGTTCAAATCCCACTTACTGTTCCAAAAAGTTGGTCTTTTAAAATTCACTGCTATGACTTTGGTAATTTCTGGCTGTAAATTTTTGAATCTCAAATCAATTTGCATGGTTGGATTGGGGTTTTTAATCCTCCTGATTTGTTTTTGTTCTACTTGTTAAGTGCTCTTTATCACATTTTCAAATGAATTGATTGACAGATTAGCACTACACCAACTAACTTCATTCCGTGGCTTCCCATTGTGGTTTCTTTCCTGGGGAATCTGTCTCAGGCCTTGCTGGACTGGCCAGGATATGCTGGGGGCAGCCTGGAGTAGCCTGGCCCTGGAACTGCCCCAATCCCCCGCCCCTATTATGTGGCTGATATCTGCACAGGTGTTCAGCTGAGCCACCTGGTGTGTTCATCATTGCCATGTGTCACTTGCTCCTGAGCATGGAGCAAAGTGCCCAGTGATGGTCACATGGCTGGGCACCTCATTCTGACCTTAGAACAAGCAAACCGCAGCCACACCAGATGCACTGGGTGGTTCAGTAGGGTGCACATGCAGACAGCTTCCACAATGTGGGGGCAGAAACTTCTGGATCCTCCTGGAACATCTGGAGTAACAGGTAAGTTTTTCAAATGCAGTTTAAGGTTGTTATAGCCTGGTTCTTGTGGAACGTGCCTGAAATCATCCATACTGCTCACCCTAGATCTGGGATTTGGGGTGTGCATCATCCAAACAGGACAATGGCAAAACAGTGGGAAATGGTCCTTTTGGGATGGACAGACAAGGCCACGGTCACACAAGTACATTCAGCCTAGTGTTTAGCATTCAAATTTGCAAACTCACTATTTCTGGTTCACATCTCCATGGTTGCTCTCTATTGCTCTCTGTTCTGTAAAATGTGACCAGTGAGAAACAACAAGTCTCACAAAAACATCAGATCCAGCCCTACTAACATTAGGCAGAATGAGACAGCTGCTTCAAGCAGCAAGTCATGTCTGGTGTGGAAGGAGGCAACAATGGTAGCCCAGTGGCCATTCCTCTCTGTTGGAAAGCGGAAGGTTGTGCTTTTCAGGCAGAGTGCCCTGCAGTCCCTGTTGTTGTTGTGTTCTTTCAAATAATTTCTTACTTATGGTAACCCCAAAGCAAACCTACCATGTGGTTTTCTTGGCAAGATTTGTTCAGAGGGAGGTTTGCCATTGCCTTCCCCTGAGCCTGAGAGCATGTGGCTTGCCCAAGGTCACCCAGTGGGTTTCATGACTGATCGGGGAATTGAATGTTGGTCTCCAGAGTTGTAGTCAAGCACTCAAACCACTATGCCACACTGGCTCTCCTGCAGTCCCTAAATATTCTAAAGCTATGTTGGAGGATGCTCGTTGTCCCATCAACATTTTTGAAGCAATACATAGCTGACAAACAGGTTGGCTTCTTTAGGGAGAAGGAAAGGAGGGGGCATATTGTTTTTAACTAAGGTGGTAAAATGTCTTGACTCATCCCTGACATTTACACTGTGTGCATATGATGTGCACACAGGTTGTGTGCAGGATATTTTAAATTGCTTCTTGAGATGGTCATCTTCAGAAAACAAACTATTATTAACCTGTAGTAACTCAGTGTGGGAGCAACCCTCCTGTCCTACTTTTTGGTGGCTTTTGAACGGCAGAGGCAAAGGTTGGCAGAATGTTGCAGGGAAATGGTTTGCTGCACAGAGCCTTTACTGCATGCAAGCAAAGTCTGCTTCAAAGGATTCAGGGAGTAATTTAAAGCAGTCTCCATGGAGACACTGGTTGGGTGTAGCAGTGCCGGCTTCAACCTGGAGCATTTTGAATGTTCTGAATTCAAACTTCCATATTTCTCAGATAGATAATGGGAGTTGCAATCCCACCCAGCTGGAGAGCACAGTGTTAGGGTTGCCAGGTCCCAGGCTGCTGGTTGAGGCCTCAGAGAATTGCGGTGTTTCTCAGGGTCCCCAGGCAAGGAATCAAAACTGAGGGTGAGCAACATTGGAGTGAGTTTCAATCTTGTATACGATATGGCTTTAGAGCCATCTCCTCCCATTGGTTGCAAGGTTCACAGGCTTTGCTATGTGTTGTGCTTATGTAACACTGGTACATCAAAAAGCCAGGAGGGAAAGGACTAGGAAGAGAGATGGTGGTGGGTGCATGTACTTGGGACTATTGTGCCATCTGCAGCCAGCCACTGTCATGACTCAAGAGACCTGTTATACATGCCCTGGCAACAGCAGTTCAGGACTTGGAGGAAGATTTCCACATGAGCTGGCAGCAGCATAGGAAAAACTCCCCATATGTCACATGTGCAGTTGTTAAGTCCACGTGGGATGTGAGCCCTAGCAGGAATGGCTGCAACTTGTGGACACATTTATTGCCTACCCAGATACTCTCTCCCAGTGCTTCCCCATTCCCAGCTTTGGGTTGCCATATTACCCAAGTATCTGAGGTTTCCCCAAATTCTGAGACCATTTAACTATATTGCCCTCATACTCATTTCACAGGAGCAAGTCTGGCCCACTTATCAATCCTTGCCTTCCGCACCTCTGTGACATTACATGGCCCAGCCTCCAAACTTTGTATTTCAGTCCTGCAATATAAGGGAATGAGATGCTGGTGATGTGGCAAACTGGCTGATCAACACTCTGGACTTTATCACACAGGAAAATCAAGGGTTTAAACAACGAAAATCATATGAAATTGTTCAATCGCAATTAACAGTTTCACACACATCACGATTAAAGAGCCATTATCCCAGGAACAAACAGGCAATAAACAGGCAATAGGTAAAGGTAAAGGCATTCCTCATTGCCAAGGTTGCCAAGTCGTGTCCGACCATAGGGGGTCGTGCTCATCTCTGTTACGAAGCCAAAGAGACAGCGTTGTCAGAGACTACTCTGTGATCATGTGGCCAGCATGACTGCACATAACGCTGTTTACCTTCCCACCAGAGTAGTACCTATTTATCTACTTGCAATTGCATGCTAGGTTGGCAGAAGCTAGGACTTGTTATGGGAGGTCACCTCATCATGCAGCACCCGGGCCTTGAACTGGGTGGGCCTCGAAGCACCAATCTGCTGATCTTGCAATCGACAGAGTCAGCGTCTTAACCACTTGAGCCACTGCATTTCCCCATGAATGATTTGTTGCTGTTTATTGCTTGTTTATTCCTGGGATAATGGCACTTCAATCGTGATGTCGTGTGAAAATGTTAATCGTGATTGTGCAATTTTCAAAGGATAATTGCTGTTTAAACCCCCAATTACCTTGTGTGATGAAGTCCTATGGATCAGAACTTGAGAACACTATAGACGCTGAGGGTTGGATTCTGGGAGCTGTTGTCCAAAAAAGTAAAAATTTCAAGGTTTGCTGCAGACTTAGCTGCCTTACCAGCCATATCCTCTTCCATAGAATAGCAGGATGGTAGGGGATAGGGACCTGTAGCAGAATTCATTGGCGGGATACAAACCGCCATATAGTACGTATAGGATACGTACTAGGGTTAGGAAGGGGCGGTGCTTCCGCACCCCCCTAACCCTAGTACGTATCCTATACGTACAAGATAGCGGCGCCCCTCCTACATGGGCGCCGCCATCTTTACGTACTGGACGCATAGCGTCCAGACGTGTCGCGGCGCCTATGACGTCGCGAGTCTGCACCAGGCGCCTCGCGACGTCATAGAGGCGCCGCAAGAAGAAGCTCCGAAATGGAGCTTCTTTTTTGCTCCGCGCGGGAGCCGTGCGGTTTGGCTGCTGCGGCTCCCGCACGGAGCAAATGGCGGCGGCGGGGGGAGCGCCGCAAAGCGGCGGTTTGTACCCCGCCATAGTTTCCTCACCTGTTTACAGTTCTCTATATTTTTGGAGTAAGATGGAGAAAGCTTTGGAACTTCACATGATATAGACTACAATATCCACAATCTCTTACCATTAGCCATGCTGGCTCGGGCTTCTGTGGTCTGGTAGTCCAAAATATCCATCCAGCCAAATGTTTTCCACCTATATGTTTGAGTAACCCTTGACACCAAATAAAATGAATATGGCCTTATAGTGGAGAAAAATCTAGAGTGTCCTGGTTTATGTTTATGGATGGCATGGCTTTGTTTTTCAAAACCCTGTCCCCAGAGAATCCAAGAAAGAAAGAGGGAGGGGAAGAGAAAAAAACAAAAGCTGTAAACAAAAAGAGTCTCTGCACAATCTGTATGTTTTTAAAAACTGAAAGTGCTTGTGTCCATGTATTCATGACTGTTCCAGGAACAAAATACAAAGTGTGGCCCTTCCTACACAACAACATTTAATGTTGTGGAAATGTTCCCAATTCATGTAGCCAAGTTTAAAATTTAGTAAATGTACAAAACTATCATGAAACTTTAAGGAAGGAGTTTTTAATATGGGGGTGATTTGGGGGGGGGGCAAAGAATTGTAAATACTGGAGTGACTTTCTATTTGATCTGTTGTATTTTTAAATTCTTTTAAATCTATGGTTGGTTTTAAAATGAACTGTCCTGAATCCTCAGTCCTTAAAGAAAGCTGGGATATCAAACATAAAATAGATGATAGATAGATAGATAGATAGATAGATAGATAGATAGATAGATAGATAGATAGATAGATAGATAGATAGATAGATAGATAGATAGCTTATACATTTTTCAGGAAGGAAATGAAGGAATGAAATCAAAGGTGGCCTGTTGACTCAGAGAATGCACCTGGTCCCCAGTGTGTGAGATAATAGGAACCTTAAGAGAGGCTTTCATCCCTATTCGAAATCCAAAGCTGCCTCATGGAAGATAATTTTTCCATCTATCTCTTTTTCCTGTCAAAGTAGCTGTGGCTTTAAGAATAACTGTTGTTTAGGCAGAACACAGCTGCATTTCTGCCTGAGCTATAGCAAAAGGTGTGTGTGACTGAATTTGGTTGATCTCACTTCAGTTCTACAGTGAATGATTCCTAGTCAATATGAGTTCTACACTGCTGAGTTAGGGTTTGTTTGTGGGTGGGTTTTGTTTGTTTTTTACATAGGATGTGGGGATTCAGTTGCTACCAATTGAACATGGAAGTGTAGCCCCAACAAAACATCAATAAATAAAATGCCCATGGTCCCAATAAGACCCTCTGGAGCAGTACACCATGGGTTAATTCAAGCAGGACGGTCACATCCTATCATCAGCCAGTATTTAGACAGCCAGAGAGATAACTATATGCCTTCATTTAACATCTTTCACTCATTTGTTTTTGCTAAACACTACTTGTAAGGTGATCCAATGTTCCCTTGAGAAATTACACTAATCTGGGGAGTGGAAAGCAAAGCTCTTTTGAATTTCTTCAAAGGTTCCTGTAGATTTGAAATGGGAGATGTACAGTCCTCTGGATGTCATTGGACTACAGAGCCCATCATCCCTGAACACTGGGCTAGGCCAACAGGAGTGAAATATATCTGGAAGGAATATATCCAAAAATTTCTGGAGGGCCACAGTGTTCCTGCCCCACTGATGCTCTGCTAATGCAGAACCTTTCAAATTATCCTTACCTGTGGGAAAACCCAGTGGTAAAGACAGACATTTGAAGATAGATCAGCCACGTCCTTTTTTTTTTAAATGGACCCTCTACACCAGTAATTCCCAAACTCTAGCCTTCCAGATGTTTTGAACTACCATTCCCAGAATGTCATACTATAGGCCAAGATGCATGAGGCTTCTGGGAGCTGAAGTCCAAAACACTTGGAAGGCCAGAGTTTGGTAATCACTGCTGTACACCATTCATTGGTTTCATCTGACAGAATAAGTGATGGCTTTGTGGGTTTTCCTCCCCAGGAAGGACTTAGAACTCTGCTTTGCAAACAGTTGGTGACTCTATCCCAAACAGGAAAATTCCTCTATTATTAACAATGATGCTAAGACGATTATCTGGCTTGTAAGCAACTAGAGCCAAGCTCATTGTATTTATGCAAAGTCAAATATGTTTGCCCGCTGTTCCAGAAATGAGATGCTGCTGCTCAGGAGATGATATGGACTACCCAGGATGTTAAATCCCAGGATATCAGGAGCTGAGGATTTGGGAAAGAAACATTATCTCACATGGCTTATTCCTCCAGTCCAGTTCTTTTCCTATGATAACTAGGTGATAGTTTGGGTTATCTCCTCTTGAGAGACAAAGTAAGAAGAAGTGTGAGCAGGCTTTATGGTAGGATTGGGGAACCCATAGCCTTATGGAGGCAGCAGCCACACTGCAGAAATAGTGCAGTTTGATACTGCTTTAGCTGTCATGGCTCCATCCTATGGAATCCTGGGATGATACTACTACTACTACTACTAATAATAATAATATTTATTTGTATCCCGCCACTCCCTGTATTGGATCAAGGCGGGTAACAACAAAAATAAGAACAATGTGTAGTTTGTTGTGGCACCCAAGCTCTCTGGCATAGAAAGTTAATTACCTCACAAAACTACAAATCCTAAAAGTCTGTAGGATGGAGCCATAGCAATTTAAACAGTATCAAACTGCATTAATTCTGCAGTGTAGCTGCACACTATATTGTCAGATGACAACTTCCATCATCCATTCCATCAGTGGTCTATGCTGGCTGGGGCTGATGGGAGTTGGATCCTAACAACATCAAGAGGACCACAATTTTCTCAATGCTGCTAAAGATTTTCCTCTAGGGTTCAAAAACTTCTGCAACTGATTTTTTCCCCCAGAGGGTGGACATGTTGTTGTTGATTTCTTGGAAATAAGGATATGGATGTGGGGGGGGGGGGGGAATAACGGATTTATAATGTGGTGTTGGGGTTCCTTCTCTGGGGATCATTCACACTACACAGTTATAGCAATAATATTCCACTTTAAATGCTGTGTTCCATCCCATGGAATCCTGAAATTGGACGTTTAGGAAGGGACCTTTAAAATCCTCAACCAGAGAGTTTCTCTGGTATCTCTGACAAAACTATAAATCCCAGAATTCCAAGGGATGTTGCCATGACAGTTAAAGTGGAACTATAGTGCTATAATGGTCTAATGTAAATGGGCCCTTGGATTCTAGCATGCTCTTTTGTTCTTCCAGTCTATCCTGGAACAGATTTGTTTGTTTGTTTACTTGATTGCTTGTTTAATATCCCACCTTTTCTCTAATATGGGACCCAAAGCAACTTATAATGGAAGTTGACAGACAATACAGTTAAAACAAGGCATAGTACAAAGTTATAAAAACAAACCATTAAAAGCCAAATCATTTTTATTAAAAACATTAAATCACCATAACTTAAAAAGAAGTCAAAACATAACAATTATGTGAAAAATACAACACACCCCAGTTGAAAGAACCTCTGCAATGGAGAGTTAACAGTCAAAGGCCTGGGTAAACCATGGGGTCTTTGTTGGTGGAAAGAGGAGATGATAGCCACGCTTCTGGTGCAAGGAAATCCCCACAATCTGAGAGCAGCCACTGAGAAGGCTTATATTCTCATATCCTCACCAAATGTGCCCACGAGGGTAGTGGGACTAAGACAAAGCCCTCCCTCAAGGATCTTAAAACTCAGATGGCTTGTATCAGGAAACAGATAGTCTGAAATTAAGACAGAGTATTCAGAAATATTGGTTTGGCCCAAGGAATGTATCTACCACAAAACCACTTCCCTCTTTTCACTGCAGTTGTAAGACATTAACACAAGCATAAATTTAGAACATTTCTAACATCCAGACAATTGACAGAAAGCAGTATTACATGTATAGCGTTACACCCACCCCAGAGGTGAAAAACTTCAAGGGTTACCTAGGTTTGTTTTCCATCGAAGTTAGGTTAGTGGAGGCTTGTTGGCCTTTCGGATTTCAATATGTGTATTTGAATTTATTTGCAGTGTGGAGGCTGAGTTTTAACACTGACGAATGTTCCAAATTTGACTGCTGGAAGGAAACCAAAAGCATTGTTTACTTTTAAAGAGAATCCACAGCCAATAAGTTCTCTGTCCCATTTTTCTCCCAGCTGTGATCAGAGCTTGGAAAAAGTGACTTTTGTTGAACAACAGCTTCCAGTCCCTTTTCCCAACCTCTTGACTGTGATTTCATAAACACAGGTTGGGGACATCATCCCCAGCCACAGAAGGAAGACAGCCCCTGCCTTCTTCTCTTCATGACTGTTTCTTCATTGTTAGCCATTACCATCCACTAATCTTCCTAAGAAAGGAAAGCTGCTGGGGAACATTATTATTGTTGTGTTCAGTATTTATATTGTATTGTATGGTTAATTGTATTTTATCTGGTTGTAATCCAGCCTCAATCTGTATGGAGAGATGGGAAATATAAATAAAATTGTGGTTAGCTAGGATAAGTAATAGGTACAGACCAGGTATGCATCAAGCAACATGCTAGAGAAGGGCTTTCACAGAAAGCTTAGGATCAAGAATCAATGAGCTGGTGGCATTCAAAGTGTATGTGGTGCATGGGGGGTGGGGGTGGATTGTGCGGTAAAGCAATAAAGAGGGATGCACATTTTGCAAATTGAACAGGTGGGCCAGGCTTTTGAAATTTGGGAAGGGACACCCTGTTGGAGTGGGGCAAGATGCCTTTAATCACTCAGGTTCTACCTATTAAGAAGGAGAGATTGTGTCATCCATACACCCCTTTTGACAAGTTAAAGAACCAAACGGCACTATGTGGCCTTGTCTAAGGCACTGAGTGTATCTGTGCTGAACATATATAGTAATTTGAAACCACTTTAACTGTTGTGGCTCCATCCTATGGAATCCTGAGAGTTGTACTGCTGTTGTTCAAGGGACTGCACAAGAGCTCTCTTATAAAGAAATCCAAATACCTTACTAAACTATAGATACCACAATTCTATAGGATGGGACTTCCCCTGGTATCACACTGCTATAACTGAAGTGTAATGAACTTGAATTTCTCAGTCTACTGCGCAGAGTTATTGTGAGAGTGAATCCAGAGAGAACAATCATGTTGTGTTTGTTTTTGTTGTTGTGAGCCTTCAACTCCTTTCCAACTCATCGTAACCTTTCACAGGGTTTTCTTGGCAACATTTGCTTCCCTTTGCTTTCCCTTTGCTTCCTTTTGAAGTTGAGACAGACTTGCTTAAGGTCACCCAGTGGGTTTCCATGGCTGAATGGAGATTTGAACCCTGGTCTCCAGAATTGTAATCCAAGGCTCCCTACAGTCCAATGCTCAAACCACTACACCATGCTGGCTCCTGAAAGCCATGTTAGTGTGCAAGTCTGGTGGCATTGTAGCAAGTAATGTTTATTATAGCAGAAATGTTTGCAGACTGAAGACCCTAAACCAAATAGGTTCTAGCACATAGAAGCTTATATCAGAAGCTTGCTAGCTTGCAAGAAGCCCCAGAACTTTTTGTTGTGGTAAAGAAAATGTAATAATCCCTTGTCCATCAGCCCTCATTCCCTAGAGTCAGTTAAACAGGGATGGAGTTTCCTCAGTTCACCCACTGGGTTCCAGATACTCATTTACTCCTGAACTGAACTTGGCTAACCATCCTTGATTTTGTCTTGAGTGATTACAAAATGAGCTTGCCTTAAATCCAAGGATATCAATTAAAACTAAAGTATACTTCACTCAAGCAGCCTGAACTAGATCTCCATGTAGTTAAAAAGTTCAGCTAAAACTACCAGAGGGAGGTCAATCACATCTATAATTCTCAGGATATATCCTACTTCCCAATGTTTTCTGCCTGCTTAATGTCTAAATTCTAGGTCCCTTGAGGACCCGCCTTTTAAGATAATTACAGTATTTCTTGGGTAGTTACAACCATTTGGCCTTTGGCTTGGTGCCTTTGGAGCCAACTTGAGGCCTTTTATAATGACATACTCAGCTATGTTGGATGACTTAATTAAAAAGTCACATTTGTAGTATGAGTCCCTCAACCTCTTCAGTGCAGAGGGCAAATCTCAAGAAGAAACATTAGCTTATGGCTTGAAAACTAGGAATGAGGGCATAAGGGCATTGCAATTTGGGACAAAGCTACTCTCAACCAACTCCAGCAACTCCTCGCCCATGTGTTGTTGTACACATTAAATCCCAAAATTTGGTTCCAGATGACAACCATGGTGTGCAGCAGAAGGGAAGGGGTTCTAACCCTTTCCCCTATTTTCTCAAAAGAATAAATGAGCCCAGAATAGATATTTGTACCAGACAGAGCTTGGATTGTTAGGTTAAAAATTAGTACTTTCATGTTGATGATTATAAAGAGGGAAATTATTTTTTGTTGTTGTTATTAATATTGGAAAGGATAGAATTTAATCTGTGGTGTTTCCATTAAGTA
This sequence comes from Sceloporus undulatus, assembly GCF_019175285.1. NCBI lineage: Eukaryota > Metazoa > Chordata > Lepidosauria > Squamata > Phrynosomatidae > Sceloporus > Sceloporus undulatus. Next base: position 246,648,293 of record NC_056522.1, on the reverse strand, counting down.
ATTTGTCAATTGGATTATTAATTAAATTGTCAGTTTATCAAGTATTCACAGGATTTTAAAGAATGAAATATTTGATTGCCATCATTGCCCCCTAGTGGTGTATTTTGTTACTGGATACTGAAAAAATGTTCTATTTCTAGTTTTTTAAAAATATCTTTCCTACTCTGCCACTTTGTAGAGGTATGGGACTGCATTTTTAACATACAATCTGATTGATGGCTAGAGAAGGAGAAATGTGTAATTCAATGCATATGGAAACTGCCAGCTTGGAGAAACACTAGATCTAATAACCTGTTCAGTTAAATTTTATTGCTTATCTGCATCTCTGTTATTTCCAACTCCACTTACCACCACCAAGAGCTATTTTGTCTAGCCATTATTCAGATACTGTTGACTGTTTGTCTGGATTAAAAATGTGAATAGTAAATTATGTGTTCCTGCTAGTCACAAGCAATAAGTGGCTACACAGATGAAATGGCAGATCAAGTGTGGTGAATAGTTAATGAGAAATTAGAGTGCTTCTGAGAACATGCAAAGTAATTTTGTACACTATCAGATAGCTGCATCCTCTACCTCTCTATGCATTTAGAATTATTCAAACAATGCTTGCTAAAGCATATGGTTTGCATGGATAGCCAGGGGTCCCAACCTCACCCCTTGACATCTCCAGTTCCTAACACCCCAGCACTGTCCAACCATCATCCACTGCTTGAGAGTACCCCTACTATCAATAATAGGGCAAAAAAGTGAGTGCTGTGAACCAGCAAATATTCTTTCGAGTTTCATTGGGAGGAAGGGAGAATAATTTCACAAGTATAGTGGGCCCTTGGTATTTGCTGAGGTTTGATTCCAGGACACACACACCCATGGATACCAAAATCCATGGAGGTTCAAGTCCCATTGCCTAGCAAAAATGGTAACCCTTATATAAAATGGCAAAATTAAGGTTTGCTTTTCGGAATGTATATATTTTAAAATATTTTCAAGCCATGGTTGCCTGAGTCCATGATACAGAGAGCCAGCTGCAACTAGTTTAATTGAACTAATTATGGGTGCTATTAACCACCAAATTAATTGATTGAGCCTCATCAGGGAAAAGGGACAACCGCCACATAACTATTTAAATTTTGAGTGCTATCTCTATTGCATATTTATGATAATTTAGTACTACTTTAAGTGCTTTGGCTCCATCCTGTGGAATCCTGGGAGTTGTAGTTTGGTGAGGAATTTAGAATACTCTTCTAGAGAATGCTAATGCACACTCTCTGGAAACTACAACACTAAAGCTCTGTAGAAGGGAATTCTATGTCCCTCACCAAACTACAAATCCCAGGAGTCCACAGGTGGGAGCCATGACAATTAAAATTGTGTCAAACTGCTAAATTGCTGCAATATAAACACACTGTTAGTTACTTCCTAGCTCTGATTCGAGGAGGGAAAGCTGCTATCCATGCAAATGACAGGTTCCCTTCACCATCAGTAACCACATTGTTATAGAAGATGCAGGTGACTTCTGTGTGAATGAGACACAAAATTTTAGCTCAGACTTTAAATATTCAGCATAATGATCCTTTAAACTGTAGTCCAAAATCTGGAATGGATTCACTGCCCCACTGACATGGCAGTCTAAATGGCCTTTCAGAATGAAACACAATACCTGATGAACCCAGTTTGCAGTCCTCTCCTCACTATTACATCTGAATACAATGTGCACACTGGGCTTTATACTCTTTTTGTATGTGAGAGAGACATTTAGCCTTCTTTGTCAGAGAACTTTGATGCTGTAACAAACTACAATTCCCAGAATTCTATAGTTAAACTGGTGTCAAACTGAATTATTTCTGCTGTGAGAATGCAGCTTCTGTGTGACTTTAGGATCAAGTAATTTTTCTCCCCTAAGACCATATTTTCCTCTACTTGGTTTCTGTAACTGAGCCCAGATTCTGGAACCGTTTTTGATTGGCCCTAATAAATTACAAAACAACAGCATTGATTTTGGAATTGTCTCAGTCTGATCTCCCACCTCTATCCCCTGATCAGTTCGTTGTGAATTAATGCCAGCCCTTTGAACTGTGCCCAGAAACAGATTGGAAGCTGGTGTGAATCACAATCTCTCAGTTTGAAGTCTTATGAAGGGGCAGAAAGCGCTCTTTAAGGAATGTATTAATTAAATTTTCACTCTTAGGGTGGAGTGCTTCTGTGCTTTTCTGCCTCACACACCAAAGAAACTGATCTGGCCTTAGATGTTATACATCTTGGTTGGTGGATGGCTAGTTGTGTGGATAGGTGAACCACGTTGGGCCCCATACTGGGGGAAAGGTGGGAAATTAATTAATTACATAGGCAGGCAGGCAAACAAGCAACATTTGCCGTTATATCTCAGGTAGCAAAATGTCTTGGGCTGGCCCAGATGGTACCCATGAGGTCTATTAAGATCTTGTTAAATTGTTGTGTTTTATCATCCTTGGTGTGTCTTTTCTAGCTGGTAACAATAGTCTCCTTTGAAGGAGATAAAGGACCTGAGGGGGCTGCCGAGCATAGGGCAAACCCTTCCACTTGCTGGCTCTGTCAGAGATACAAACCATCTCACATGTAATAATTGCACTCTGAATTTTCTTTAACAGCTTCCTCCTCATCCAAGAAAAAGCCACAGGAAATCTTTTTGTGACACAACATTTGCCAGGCTCCCGATCATTGACAGTCCAGCCAGGAGCTGCCCGTGAAGTATCTTGCCAGGGGGATGTGGCAGAGAACAAAGCAATCAAGGCTGCCTCTGTCCCATTAAGGGAAACATAAGTGAAAAAACATGCTATTCCGCTCTTGCAAGAGGAGGGAAGGAGGCAGCAAAATGGATTGAAGAAAGTGTTTGCTTTGTGCTTGAAAGAAGCCTTTCAAGTATTATTTTAAAAAGAAGAATATGGAGTGTTACTGTCTGAAGCAGAGCTGAAAAATGGCACCTTTCCTAGGATGGCCAAATGCAAATGAGAACAGGAATCCTGTACCTTTAGCAGTTTTGTAGAATAAATTTTTGCAGCTGGAGCTTGCCATGCTTGGGCCATGGTCCAATGGTTGGGTAAAACATGACTATCTGATTTGCCATTCCATTTGTTCCTAAAGCTCAGAATTGTTGACTGACAGTCAGCATTTATAGACATATATTATACGCTTCTTTCTTTGCACTGACTCACTTTGAGCAATTCCAAAAGCTGAAGAGACTCTAAGGTGCTCAGAACTGCAGGGATACAGCTAGATACAACTGATGCTATAACTGAAGACACTGCCATTCTGAGCAAATGACAGACCCTTTCTCAGCTTTAATACAAAGAAGGAAACGGATTCATCGTCAGAAACAATCACTTGATTCGCAGTATGGACTTTATCACACAAGGTTAGCAAAGTGGAATTTCAACAGGATAAAAGCATCTTTGGGCAGAACTTATCACACAGCATCATGTCTCTCCTGTTGGTGCTTTGCATTTAAATTGCTGGTGGAATGCACATTTTCATTGACAGAGAAACTTGTCAATGGCTTCCAATATTGCTGCTATTCCATTAATCCCACTGTGTGATAGGTCCCTTCTGCTTCAGTAATGATATGGTGGTAGCCAAGTGGCATGAGTGAGCATATTTCTCCTCCTCTCCCCCTTGGTATTTCCAAAAAGAATACCCAGTGCCTTTCAGTTTGTTGATGGTGCTGTGATTGCATAATTATAGCTAAATGATAAAATAGCCTCACCTACAGGAAAATGGAAAAAGATATGGCAGATCACACCGAAAGATAAAAACAAAAATTCAACAAATGCCATAAAAACCAGCTGAAACCCGCATTGGATACATCACGGACCATCATCAATCTCACACAGCGGCAACTTTCAAATGAGGAAACATCCATCCTGGCCAAAGGAGGCAACTTTGCAGTAACCACCACCAGAATCCCTGTTGAAGACATCATTGCCCAGGTGAAATCCGCCCTCCACCAACTCCCAAAGGAGGAAGCAGAAGAGATAAGAGGGAAAACAGCAAGGATTCTGCACAAGGCAAAACCACCTCCCAGCAACATAACAAAAAAAGAAAGAAAAGCTATAAAGGACCTCTATTCAGATCCAGAAATCATGATTCTCCCAACAGACAAAGGCAATGCCACAGTAATCATGGATACAGAACAATAGAAACAACAAAAATCAAGGAACTCCTGGATCCTACAATATACAAAAAGCTGAAACAAGACCCAACCAGCAAAATCACCAGAAAAACGAACACCCTGATCAAAAACTCTTCAATTCAGCCAACCACAAGACAAAGTTTGTGCAAATCTGAGGCTCGCCCACCAAGACTCTATGGACTTTCCAAGATACTCAAGGATTCCATCCCACTCCGACCCATAGTGAGTGCTATTAGATCCCCCAAATATGACTTGGCCAAGTTTCTGGCCACACAGTTACAAACCCATATAGGGCAGACCCTATATCAAGGACTCGGCTCACTTTATAGGAAAAATCAACAACCTTGAACTAACACCTGGAGACATATTAATCAGCTTTGATGCGGTCTCCCTGTTCACCAAAGTCCCCATAATAGACACCATGATACTCATCCAACAGATCTTTCCAGAAGACATCACAGCCCTGTTCGAACATTGCCTCACCACAAGCTGTTTCCAGTGGGACAATGGATTCTATGAACAGAGAGATGGAGTAGCAGTGGGAAGCCCTCTAAGCCCTTTGATAGCAAACTTTTACATGGAACACTTTGAAAAGCAAGCCCTGGAAACAGCACCAAAAAAGCCCACAACTTGGTTCTGATACATGGATGACACTTTCACCATTTGGAGCCATGGAGAAAAAGACCTGGCTGTGTCCCTGAACTATCTGAACAACATCCACGCCAACATCCAATTCACTATAGAAAAAGAAAAGGAAGCAACATTGCCATTCTTGGATGTCCTAGTCATCCGCAAACCGAACCAACGTTTGGGTCACACAGTATACCGAAAACCCACACATACAGACCGATACCTGCACAAGAACTCCAACCATCACCCAGGACAAAAAAGAAGCACAATCAAAACACTAGTAGACCAAGCAAAATGCATCTGCGAACCCCACTTCTTGGAAGATGACCTGAAGCTCTTGGACCGGGCTCTACAGGCTAATGGTTATTCCAGCTCAGACATCAGAAGGGCTGCCAGGCCCAGGAAAACCCAGAGAAGTGAAGACAAGCAGCCACCCAAAGGGAAGGTATTTGTAAAATACATTAAAGGAGTCACAGACAGAATAGGCAAAGTGGTGAGGAAGCACAACCTGCAAATGGTTTACAAACTGACAAAGAAAATCCAGCAAATGCTATGCTCAGCCAAGGACCAGAGAGACCCTCTCACAGCCGCAGGAGTTTACTGCATACCATGCAGCTGCAGACAAGTCTACATAGGGCCCACCAGACAAGAATCAAGGAACACGAGAGACACTGCAGACTGGGCCATCCAGAAAAATCAGCAGTAGCAGAACATGCCACAAACCATCCTGGGCATAAAATACTGTTTGAAAGCACTGAAATTCTGGACCATGCCAACCACTACCATGTCAGGATGCACAGGGAAGCCATTGAAACACCTGGACAATTTCAACAGGAAAGAGGAAACCTTAAAGCAAACAAGGTTTGGCTACCAGTCTTGAAAAATAGCAAGATAAAGACAAATGCAAATGAGAACTCTCCCAGCAGACAATGATCACTAATCAAGCAGACACTAATCTCTTTTGCAGACTCTCCCACCCTGAGGCCTGCCATTAGCAACAGAACAATATACATACAAAACACTCCTGCCTTTCCAGGTCACACAATATATACACACACACACACACACACACACACACACACACACACACACACGTCCTTTCCAGGCAAGCATTCTCTGAAGATGCCAGCCACAGATGCTGGCGAAACGTCAGGAAGAAAATCTTCTAGAACATGGCCACACAGCCCGAAAAACCCACAAAAAACTACAAATGTTAAATAAATTGTTTTCCCATAATTATAGAGCTGTGGCAAAAATAATTAAAAAATTGATAGGCACACATATGATGAGTAGGGCATTCATAGGCAGGAAGGTGGAGTTACAGAGCTGGTGCAAAAGGGATCATGGATTCCCAAAGCTGAACACTCATAGCACATATGCCCCATTACAGAGAAGTGGCATACAGTGGACCCTTGTTATACGCTGAGGTTTGGTTCCAAGACCCCCCCCCCCCCGTGGATAACAAAATCCGTGGATGCTCAAGTCCCATTAAATATAATGACATAGCAAAATGGTGTCCCTTATAAAAAATGGAAAATCAAGATTTGATATTTGAAATTTATACTTTTTCTGAACATTTTCAAACCGTGCATGAATCTGTATATAAAAAATATGTGTATAAGAAGGGCTGACTGTACTGAACATTTTCAAACTGGTATGTTCCTATTTGCTTCACTAACACAGTTTTTGCAACAACTCCCCCCCCCACCAAAAAACCCCAAACAAACCAGGGTGGTGTGATAAAGTCCTTGTCCTACCTACCCAAATCTTACACATAAAACTCTATTCAGGCCACTGCAGGTGCCACCTGGGTATTACATTACTGATGTGTATGTGGGTACATGGAAATAGATTAAGAGCAGTTTCTACTTTCCAAATGAGATGTATACATACATAAATGCTTCAAGATTTTGTTCAAACAGCCACCTCTGTATAAATGTCATGGGGGAGAAGAAAGAATTTAGCAAAGGGAAAAAAAATACTTGGGATGGGATTTAGACTGAAAGGTTTTCCTGCACACACAAGCACACATAAACACATACTTTAGACACTGTGTGTGTTAACAGATATCCAATATTTGATTTTTGTCATGAACCAAATAGATTTGATGTCTATCAGTTGGGGGATATTCATATCATTTGGTGGACCAGTAAAGGAAGGAACTGGAAAAAACACTTCTTGACTTAACTCAGAAAACCCTATGAAATCCATGGGGAAATTAATGGCAGGGTCATTCATAAGTCACCAGGTGACTTGGAGTAACATACACACACAAACAGGACCTCTTGGAGGTCTATACATCTGAAAGTCTATCAGAGTTTTTTCCATAAAGAACCGGAAAAAGAGACTGAAAGGACAAGCAGCCCATTCCTTTTCCCTAGTGAAATGCTCTGCAGATGGATTTCTTCAGCCACATCACTGAGTCTGTAATATGACTTAGTTTGGGGAGGGTGATAGAATTGTCTAAACTAGTTCAGTAAAGTAAAAGATGTGTGTTCTACTGCTTCCTATTCACAGCTCTCTGCTGTGTCATATAAATTCTATATAGGGACAATTGTTTGCATGAGGAATATGTAATGGAACAGTGGTATTTTACATCTATGTTGGCCCCACAAAACCATTGAAGCTTAAGGTTATAGTGTATACATATTTACTCTAGATTAAGTCCAACTCTATATTCTGCTGAATTTACTACCTGCTGACCTGGATTTCTTGCCCACTGAACTTTGGAACTGAGAACTATGGCAAATTTTGAAATGAAGTTTGCTTCTTTTGCTTCTTTTCTATCATATATCCCGTCTTTTGTATCACATCTTTTTATTTGTAAGTCTGAAAACAGAGATTGTCCCACTGCCAATATTCATAAGCAGTGGGAGCTGTTTTGGATGAAGAACAGAGTTTTCATTTTTTTTTAAAAAAAAATGCAAAACTAAATAAATGGCAAGTTTAGAAGAGCCTTGCTGGACTGAACCAAAGAAAGCTTATGAGTCCAACACACAACTGCCAACAGTGGCCAGATAGATCCTTTTGGAAAAAACCCCAAAAAAGGCAAAAAAGGAAGAACCCTCCCCCCACTGCTTCTAAGCATTAAGGTTTCCTTTAAATAATAATAATAATAATAATAATAATAATAATAATAATAATAATAATAAATTTAAATTTCCCGCCTCTCCCTGCAGATCAAGGTGGGATTACAACAATAGAAACAACATTACAAGATAAAAAACTACAATTTCATATACAATACACTCAATAAATCAGTAAAACCGCTATCAATATAATACATAGACTAAATCATCATTTAAAATACATATCTTTACAAATAGAGGTGGGGTATTTTAAACTTTCTTATAGCAGACTGCGTGGATAGGCCTGCCGGAAGAGATCTGTCTTAAGTGCCTTCTTAAAGGCATCTAAGGTGGTAAGGAGTTGGATCTCCTCTGGCAAACCATTCCATAATGTAGGAGCTACGGCAGTAAATGCTCTGTGGGAAGTTGTTGTTAACCTGGTGTTTGCATACTCTAATAAGTTCTTCCCGGTTGTTCTGAGAGTGCGGCGCGGATTGTGAAGGGAAAGGCGTTCCCTCAAGTAACTCGCGCCCAAGCCATGTAAGGCTTTAAAGGTAATAACCAACATTTTGTATTGCGCCCGGAAGCTAATTGGTAGCCAGTGAAGAGATTTTAATACTGGTGTTATGTGGTCTGATCTAGATGATCTGGCTGCCGCATTTTGCACCATTTGAAGCTTCCGAACTTGGTACATAGGTAGCCCCATGTAGAGCGCATTACAGACATCTAAACGAGAGATTACCAGTGTGTGTACCACTGCTTCAAGGTCCTATTGGTCCAGGTAGGGACACAGTTGGCATATCACCCGAAGTTGATACCATGCACTCCTGGCCATCATATCCACATGGGATGATAATTGTAAAGATGGGTCCAGGATTACACCCAAACTGCGAACTTTTTCCTTTAAAGGGCAGTGTGACCCCATCCAGGACTGGTTGACAAATCTCTGTCCCTGGACTTGGGTACCTATCGCAAGTACCTCCGTTTTCTCTGGATTCAACTTGAGTTTGTTTTCCCTCATCCAGTCTATTACTGACCCAAGGCAGGCAGCCAGAGGAGAAATGTCATCCTTAATCACTGCAACAGTCGGAGATATAGAGAAATAAATTTGGGTGTCATCAGCATACTGATAACACCGCACCCCATGTCTCCGGATTATATCTCTCAGAGGCTTCATGTAAATGTTAAACAGCATGGGGGATAGAATAGTGCCTTGAGGGACGCCAGATGTCAGCTCTCTCTGAGAACAGCAACTGTCCCCCAGCCTCACCATCTGGAATCTGCCCAAGAGGTAGGAGTGGACCTAATGGAGAGCAGTGCCCCCAATACCTAACTCCCTAAGGCATTCCAGAAGGATACCATGGTCGATGGTATCGAAGGCTGCTGAGATCTCCAAGAGCACCAACAGGGTCACACTTCTTCTGTTGATGACCAGATGGAGAGAATCGACTAAGTCCGTATCCCACTCTAAAGCCAGTTTGAAATGGATCCAGATAATTGGCTTCATCCAAGACAATGGCTGATAGCTGTCAATAAACCTACTATCCATTAATTTGCCCAGACCATTTTTAAAACCTTCTAACAAAGTCACTTTTGCACATCCTAATTATGTATCTGGGAAATCCACTATCAGAGTTTGAGAGCAATTTCACTTCTTTAAAGCCAAATGCCAAAAGTCCTTTCAGAGTCCCCCTATATACTGGTTTTTTTCCCTTTCACCAAGGATCCAGTTACACTAAAGTTTGAAGGTATATCTGCGTTGCATAATTATAGCAGTTTCATAGCACTTTAACTAGCCCAGCTCCATCCTACAGAATCCTGGGATTTGTAATTTGAGGAGATACTTAGATTTCTCTGCTAGAGAGCTCTAGTCCATTCCCTAGAGTTCTGTGACAGAAAATTCTAAATACCTCCACAAACTACAAATAGGATAAAACTCTGGTAGTTAAAGTAAGATTGAACAGCTGTAATTGTGCAGTGTTGCTGCACCCTGAATTTCAATGCACAGAGTCCTTGATATATTTCTGAAATGCTGAGCAACTGTGATTTCCTATGAAAAATGAAAACCTGATTTTTAGTGGTGTAGCAGGCTGCAGTGATGAAACATTTTAAACTTTCCAGCAGTTTGATCTGTAACTTATTTGCAGTAAATTAAGTGTGCATGCTGTTTTCATTTGGCTGCACTGAACAATTGGGTTTTGTTTTTGTTTTGCTCTAGCCTTAATGAGGGAATGATGCAGAAGCCTGGATTCCGCTTCATGCTGCTTTTCAGCAAAGCCCATTGATTGTTTTTCTCACAAAGGGAGACTTGGACCCATATAACCTTTCAGTGACATTTAAATCTGCCCTGACTTCCTTAGTGATGGTAGGACTTTTGCCTTGCCGCTAGCCCCAAATTGTCAAAAGGATTTGTTAGGTGTGTCTCAACTCCTGGGCATGAAAAATTGTTCTCTTGTAGACTGGGGTTGTGGAGTCCAGTAAAGGCTACCGGAGTACCTAGTAGCAAATGAACAGCAAGGGGGTTGACAAGGAAGCAGAAGAATACAGGTAAGTATCAGTCTGGTGATAGAAAGGAAAAAAAAGCAAAAAAGACCAGAACTACTCCTAAAAGTCCCTATATCTATGCACTATGAAAATCGATTATTGGTCTTATTATTCTTACCTTGGTCTTATTGATTCAAATTATACTCCACCCTTCCTCATAATAGCTTAGAGACATTTGTAAAAACAGAGTACGAATCCCCCAGTGTATTAATCCCCATCAGTGACTTAATAATAACAGTGACACTGAAGTCCTAGCAACAAAAGTCTTCTTTTGGAATCAAGAGCAAAGAAAAGAGATTTCTTTCTCTGTCATGAGTTCAGTGCCACCACTTATAAGATCTGGTTGTGAACTTCCATAACCTAAACTGCTCCAAAAGGTTGGACCCCAAAAGGTTGGTTCCACCCCACAAACTGGATACGGTGACTTGGACCACAAGCCAAAACACTCTGTCAAATTTTGAGCCATCTAAGACTATGGAGTTTATCACATGGAAGGCTAAGGGGTTGTGCAGACCAGCCATTAAGGCCAGCCTGGGAGTGGAGTCAGGGTGTGACGTCCACATGACACATGCCCAGACTCTGCCCCATGGCAGCGTGATGCCATGCGCTGCACCACGGCACTCCTCTGGTGCTGTGTTTAGATGACGCAGTGCCAGAGGAGCACCATGAAGCTGTGGTGCTGGCGGCTATGGCACTCTTTCCAGGGCACAAAAAGGAGCCACTTTTTGCAGCTCCTTTTTGTGCCACGGAAAGGCCAGATCAGGGCCGCGGCATGTGGTTGCCACGGCCCTGATCTGGTGAAGATGGAGGCAGCTGCAGGCTACCCCTTCAGGGGTGGTCTGCACAGCCTCAAGTGCCTAAATCTGATACAGAAATTGGATTTAAATCCCAGAAAAATCCAGCAAAAGTGGGATCATTTTGAGGCTCATAGGGGGCCTTGAGCAGTAATGTGAAAATAACCCATACAGAAAGTGGACAAAATTGGCCGCTTTTTACTTTCAGGAGAATCCTAAAAGTAAAAAGTAGCTGATTTTGTCCACTTTCTGTGATGGTTAATGCTGGATTAATGCTCAATGCCCCCCACGTCATGTGAAAATGATCCCACTTTTGTCAGATTTGTCCACTTTCTGTGCATATTAATGCATGATGTCATGTGAAAACGATCCCGCGTTTGTGGGCTTTTCCTGTTTTAAATCCTGTTTTTGCATGGAATAAACCCCTTGTGATAAACTCCTGTGTCAGAATGGGCTGCCACACACAGACAGACATTCTCTTTTATTATTATAATGCATGTAATAATGTACAGGATGCACATGACAAACACATATTTACAAACACCATACAGGTATCTTCAGCAGAAAGCCGATGTTGCTCTGGCTCTCTCTTGAGTGTTCACCAAGCAGAAAATGTGGATTAGCTGCTTTGTGATAAAATGGTCTCAGGAGAGTAGCTAAAAGGCAGTGCTTTTAGAAAAGGTGAAGTAAGTGGTGGATTTTCTGGTGTCTGGTGTAGAGATTTTGGACTAGATAAGGGTGAAAAAAATTAAATGAAATCCAGAGGATAGAGTTTTGTTGACTGGGAATTCTGGTAGTCTTTGTTTAAAATTCCACCCTCTTCTAGATGGAGCTGAACCACTCCTGGAGTAACAGTTATGTAGTGTAAGGAAAAAACCCTTGATCCAGACTCTCATTGGCAGGCCCAGTTAATGACAGTGGACAGGAATGAATTTTATGAAGTGCACTCTTTCCTGGATACCTAGTTCAATCATCTAGGTTAGATTACTATATTTTACGTTATGTGGGGACTCCTCTTGAAGTCAGTTCACTAACTGCAAAAGATCCAAAACACATTTTGAACATTCATGACAGTAGCTTCCCATTCAGACTACATTGTATCAATATTCTTTTGACTTTACTGATCACCAATGCAAGTTCACTTCTCATCATACCAGCCTGCTGTCCTGCCGCATTCACACTAATTTAATAATGGAAACATACCAGTTTGGCATCATTTCCTATCACACTTTCCCCCTATGATAGTACTATGGCAATCCATGTCACATGATCTGTTTTCCACACTGCCAAACACCACCTTCAAGGAGGAAGGGTAGAAACGAATGATCATAGCTTCCAAAGGCCTCCCTAAGTCAGCAGTTGTGTGAATGTGCACCCAGCTGCCAGTTTTGGGAAGGTGTTGGCTGCCATGGTCACTACTCCTCTCCACTTCTGAAGTGAGGGACCGCTGTGTGCACATTCATGCAGCAGTCCTTTGCTATTGCTGCTGAGACAATTGCCTCCTGAAGCCAGCTGCCATGTAAATGTGCACACAACAGCTAGTTTCAGGAAGGTGTTGGCAACCACAATAACTGCAGGGGAAGGGGGAGAAGGTGAGAAGAGCAGAATCATGTCCACTCATGCCATGTGACTGCCTGAGAAACAAAACTGCAGTGGAAGGGGCCTATCATACAAAAACAGTAATGGAATAACAGTGAGACTGAGAGCCTATGGATGAGTTTAGCCTGTCAATGAATAAGAGCACTACAGTAACAAATAGAATAGAAGACAGCAACATGAGGTCATGTGATAAGTACCAGCCAAAGATCTTTTTATGCTATTTAAATTCCATATATTCCCAACCTTGTGCCCTCCAAGGTGCTGACTTTAACCTTTAAATGATTTGGGATTGGAATATCTTTAGAATCACACACACACCCAACACACATTGTCATCCCACATAAGCACGGTCAGGATAGCCATTCTGATCTATTGACTTCCTGTCAATGTCAGCTTTCTCCATTTTGGTGCCCAGAGTATGGAGTGGAGAGAGATAGGTTTCATCCCCTTTTCCCCTTTCCTCATTGCTTCGTTTTGAGAGGAGAGTGAAAAGGATGGCTTTATTGAAGCCTGATTTGATAACATCATGAATTTACTGTGCATTCTACACCTTTTGATATTCTTTGTCAGTTTGTTACTGATCTTTTTTAAGTTTGTATTTTTATCTACTGGAACACTGGTTTTCATTTGTAGACTGCCTTCTACACTTTAGATTTTTTAAAATGTCAGGGAATAATATTGATGATGAGGATGATACATATTTTGCTGCCTATGTTCTGGAATATAATGATTTCTTGATCTCATCTCTATTTACATTGTGCCACCCATTATGGAACCAGGGTTTGTCACAATGAAATATGAAATATATTAAAAAGAACAGAATTGCCAGGCAGAATAAGTCATGTATTAACAATCTCTTACTATTAAATGAAAACAATTGACCACTGAAAAATAGCCATCCTTAACTAGGTGACCTCCAGATGTTTGGGAGTACAATTCTCATTATGTCTGACTGTTTGCAGTGGTGGTGGTAGTTGTAGTGTAAACAATCTGAAATACATCAGGTGAGGCCTTATACTGTCAAATCATCCACAGCTAAGGACAATAGTTTCTCAGAGGATCCCTATTTCCCACCCACCTTCTTTGAAATGTGGAAAGTGGATTGGACATGTTGTCTAGATAGTGACATGGTCTGTACCCTAGAAATAACATTTATTTCCTAGGGCCCAGCAAAACCTGTTTGAAGTAAAGCAACACACACACACACATATATACACACACACACACACTCAAACCCAAGCAGGACAATGGATTGTTTGAGGTACCAAAATGTATGTGTGTGTGCCTTCAGGTCACCTGTTGACTTATGGTGACTCCATGAATTTCATTGTCTTCTTCTGAAATCTAGCCCACATTATTTGCCATTTCCTAGTAGCCAGGCAGGTAATCACCAGATCTGACTCTACTTTGCTTCCAAGATCAGTGTGTGTATATGTGCCTTCAAGTTTCCTGTTGAATTTGGTGACCTCATGAATTTAGTAGGGTTTTCTTAGGCAAGGAATACTCAGTGGTGGTTTTGTCAGTTCCTTCCTCTGAAATTTAACCTACAACACATGGTATTCATTGGCGGTCTTCCATCCAAGTACTAATCAGGGCTAACTCTGCCTAGCTTCCTAGATCAGATATACTCTAATATATTTATTTAATCATTTGATCCTTGGTGAATTTCATAGGGAAAGTATAGGAACATTTACAGTTTGCAGAAATGCATTCATGGAGGTGTTCAGTGGCTCCTATTCTTGGAGGAATTGCTGGTGTGATGAGGATAATGAGGATACATACTTTGCTGTCTATGTTCCTGAATATAATGATTTCTTGATGTTATATCTATTCATGTTGTGCTAGCCAGTATGGAACCAAGATTTGAAATATGAAATATATTGTTAAATGCCACCACTTGGAAACAGGGGACATAAAGTCACGCAGATATCAATATGGGGTCATACGTATGCAGTTGGCAATGCATGCATCCTGACAGGAAAGGGATAGAAGATCTCATATTGTGAAGACTACACACACACATGATTGATCCACCCACAACCTTCCCCACTAAAGACAAAAATGAAGGAAGGAGAATAAACAAATTATGTATCCATAATTTGACACAGCAACACTGACACAAGTGCAATTTCCCCAAGACCCAAGTGCTCTCACACACATTCAGTAATCACCCATCATACTATGGTCTCAAAGCTAAACACAGAGATTTTTTTAAAAGACTCATAAAACAATCCAGCAGAGACAATTGGGATACTAAGCCCATTTTAAAAAAACGGGATACAGGTGAGAAAGCAAATCCTGCTCTAACAGCTACTCAAAGACACACATAAAGAAAAAGTAATCCATACTCCCATAGACTGAAAGGTCCAGAAGGAGAAGGACAAAGTGGTGGGAGGGAGGAGGAGGAGGAGGCAATGTTCCTATGCCTCATTAATTCAGTTTGGAAAGTTGCTTTCAAGAAAAATGAATGTAGTGACATGCTGAAGCAATGCCTAACTGAGCAGTGGCAGGAGGAAACTCAGGGATCCACTTGAATGTCAGATGCTTCTCAGTTAGGAATGTCTTCTGCAGGCCTCTGTGCCCATTCTTCAAAACAGCTTCCCAAGCTGCCATGATACATAGATTACCATCACACTGAATCACAGAGGCACTCTGTTCATGTACATGCCAGGCACACTCAGTGATACACATACACATCAAGTGAAACATTGAGAGAGGGATAGACCTGTGGTTTCTCAATGGTCCCCTTTCTGACATTCACACCTTAGACGTAAATAGACACCTCCTTTCTCCACACACCCCACTTTCCACATGCACATCAAATATGGGGGATGGTAACATTTTATTGGATGGCAACGCCCAGACCTCCTGTCCCTGCCAACATGACCATGCTGGTTGAATGATTCTGAGAGTTGTAGTCCAAAAAAAGTAACTTCTCTAAACTCTGGATGCCTCCAAACAGGCACCTGGAAACAACAATCTAAACACCCAAAGGCCAGACCCTTTCATACACACATACCATAACCACCACCACCACCACCACCACCACTAACATCACATCACCATCTCCACCACTATCTCCATCACCATCTTCACCACTACCACCAATCACCATCACAAACCCTGCAGAAAGATGCACTGGCAACGGGTCATCCCATCATATTCCAAACAAATAGGCGCAGAAGGTGTGGATGTATTGCTGTGCAGGATGGCAACCCAACCCATAGGGTGAGCAGCTGCCTGCTGAGTGCCACTGAGAGCCCTTCCCCTGCCTCCCTGCCTGCCTCCCTTTTGCTGGTTGCGTCAGTCTCGCAGGAGTTTTGCGCGCCAGGCCAGGAAGGGAGCTGTCCAGAGGCTCCTGGTGCTGAAAAGGCTGCAGCTCTGCCTTCGCTCCTCCTGCCTCTTTCGCTCCCAATGCCAGCTTCCCAAGCATATGGTCCCCCCCTTTCTTTCCCTCTTTTTGGTCTTTTTTTGTGGGGGGTGTCTATGCCAGACCTTTCCTCCCCCCCCCGAGTTTATGAACAGCACTTGGAGGGGGGAGGAAAAAAGCAAGTCTGGGCAGCAAGCTGCCTGTAACTCCCTCCCTCTCTCTCTCTCCAGCCTCCCCTTCCCTCTTCCTCCCTTCTGCCTCGGCCAAGGTGTCCTAGCCTCACAGGAGAGGACAAAATGTAGGACATCCTAGACGGGGGAACAAAAATGGAGGAGGTGAGACCAGGAAAGCCAAAAACAAAACAAAACAAAAAACCACCCCTGGCAAGATCTCCACTTGTGCTTCTTAGCCCTGGTCAACGTGGAAGAGGCTTTGGGACCCCTCCTATGGGGTGCAGGCCGAAATGGAGGCGAGGTACTGGGAGCAGGAGACCTCGGCCTGCTTTCTTTGAGGATCGAGGAGGAGGAGGAGGAGGAGGAGATGAGGTCCCACCCCTCCTCCTGCCTGCTCCCGCCCTTCCTCCCAGCCCCCTCCTCCGCCCCCCCCCCCCATTTGCACTGCATTCCCTATTGCATCCCAAGGAGGTAGCAACAGCTACATCACCCTCCTCCTCCTCGAGGCAAGACGGAGGGGCCAGAGGAGGAGGATGAGGAGGGGGAGGAGGAAGGAGGAGGAGAGGGGCTGCTGAGAGGGGCCAGAGGGGGGGATCGCCAGGCCAAGGAGCCCCTCCTGCCTTGCCTTGCCTTGGGAGGGCCTTTGCTCTGGCGCAGCCTCTTTGCGAGGCAGCCCCCTGGCCTTGGCTCCCTGGCTGATTCCTCGTCGCCGGCGTTGGGCTTCCTCTCTGGGTTCCCAAGACCTGCCATGGTCGAGCGTCCATGCCATTGAGCGAAAGCCCCCGTCAGAGACAGAGGAGGAGGAGGAGGAGGAGGAAGAGGAGGAGGAGAAGGTGGGGGAAGGAGGAGGAAGAAGAGGAGGCGGGAGGAGGAGGAGGAGGGCCAGGGGGTGGTGGGGGCGAGGAGGAAGGCGCCTCCTGCATCCCAAGGAGGGGAGCCCTGCATCGGCTGAAGCCTCCAGCCTCTCGCTCCATCCTCCTCCTGATCTCCCTCTTTGGGGAAAGGAGGGGAAAAGAGGG
Source organism: Sceloporus undulatus (assembly GCF_019175285.1). Classification (NCBI taxonomy): domain Eukaryota; kingdom Metazoa; phylum Chordata; class Lepidosauria; order Squamata; family Phrynosomatidae; genus Sceloporus; species Sceloporus undulatus. The sequence goes on along the minus strand of NC_056522.1, from coordinate 246,630,934 downwards.
AAGGAGGACAGACAAAGAGCCCAGGGAAACGTGACAAGCCAACGAAGGTCTGCCTTTCCTGGAAGTCCATCTCATCGCGAAAAGAAGACTGCAATGGAGCTCCATCTCTTCCCTCTTCTGCTGCTTCTTCTGGAGGGAAAACAATCTGAGGAATAACCAAGATCCACCGTCAATTCCTCTCTCCCAAATTTCTTTCTCTTCTCCCACCCCCCACAAATATATATATGTGTGCCTGGGGTCCCGATCGTGCTTGGAATTGGTGCCTTTGGGAATCCCAGTCAACCCCCCTGAATACTTCCTTTCAAGACTTGAACCATTTCCACGGAGGAGACTCTTTTCCTAAGCCGACCTCGCAAGACCGCTGTCAGGATCCGATATGCCCCGGGGGGGGGGGCTCTCCCTTGCCCCTGCCCCCCAGATCTGTGCATTGGGGCGGTGGGCTTTGGCTTTTCTTGGGGGCTTTCCTCTGGGGCTGACCAAGTCCGGTTTTGGCACTAGGACTTGATGCCCAGAGCAGCCAGAGCTCCTTTTGGCCTCGATGCTCGGCTCTGGTTCCGTCAGAAGCACATTTTGAAACTCCAACTTGATTTTTTAAAAATATAGTAATAAGGGGAAATACTTGACATGCCAAATGCTGGTGTTTTGGTTTTTTAAATAATAATTTAAAAGATGCCTCTCTCTCTCTTTTCCCTCCCTCCCCACCGATGCTGATGACTTGAATTCTTGACTTCCCTTTCCCCCTATTTTCTCCTTTCCGGGGTTAACCAAGAACAACCCCCCACCCCCACCCCCAACCCCCAGGTCTGGCTCCTTGCAACCCACCAAGCATGTTGGGGGCAAGAGACTCCTGACCAGGAATATTTCATGTTGGATTTTCTTTTTTCTTTTTCTTCCAAAGAAGTGGAACGCTTCATTTATTTATTTTACTTTAAGGCAGATGTGGGCAGCAGGGAGTTGGCCCTTCAGTATTTTGTAGGAGGGAAAGGTAGCAAAAGAAAACTTCAGGATATTTGTGCTGCTGCTTTTGCTGCTACTGCTGCTGCTGCTGCTGCTGGGACCAGTTTTCCAGCGCAAGCGGCGTCCCGCTGCCTGCCCCCGTTGCTCTCGGGCGCCCCCTGCAGGCCGGCCCATGCTGAGGCCCAGCGCTGCAGTGCTCCTCTGGTGCTGCTGCTGGTGCTGCTGCTGCTCCGGGCTGGGCCTGCCGAGCCAGATGCTGCGCCCCCAGGGCCTCCTCAAGGGCCGCTGCCGCATGCTCTTCAATGACCTGAAGGTCTTCCTCTTGAGGAGGCCCCCAGCGCCCCCACCCCCCTCACCCCCTCTGCCCCCCATGAACACTGGGGACCAAGCCTTGGGCTTCCAGGCGTCCAACAACAACACCTTGGCTGGGCTCTATGGAGGGCGAAGGGGGCCATGGAGAGGACCTGGAGGGGCAGGAGGTGGCGGCGGTGGTGGAGGAGGAGGAGGAGTGGGGACTACTACTAGCCCACCAGAGGAAGAGTGGGGGAGCCCCGGAGGAGAAGGGGAGCAGCCCATGTCTATGATGAGCAGCGTCTCCTCGGAGGACTTCTGCAAAGGGAAGACAGAGGACCGGTATTCCCTAGGGAGCAGCTTGGATAGTGGGATGAGGACCCCTCTCTGCAGGATCTGCTTTCAAGGGCCGGAGCAGGTGAGTACCTTTTCCGCTTTGCATCACAGGTGAGCACGGACGGGGGAGAAAGCCTCCACTGGTCTCCTCAACTCCTTGGAACTGAACTCTTCTGCCCCAATGCCTGCCTCTGCACAACTTGAGGAAAGCTGGTTTGGGGGGCCATAACTCCCAGACTCCCCTGGCTAGTGTGGTTGAAGAATCCATGTGGAGCAGAGCCTGGGCAAGTTGACATGTTGGGCTTTGACTCCCAGACTTTGACATGTTGGGTTTTGACTGTCCAGCCAGTAGGGCCAGTCAAAATCCAACGTTGGGCAACTATCCAGGAGTTTATCCCACGAAGGAGATCAGGAGTTTATCCCAGGAATATCCCAGGAAAATCACATAATTACATGAAACAATTTCACACAATGTTGCACAAACCCACCATTAAAGTGGTTGCAAAGAAGCATTGTGTATCTTTTTACTTTCTGATTTTAGTGACAATGTGTTTCTGATATCACTTTATTTGCACAATTGCGTGTGATAATCATTCACGCAATTACTTGCCATTTTCGCTTTATTGGCAGGATGCTTTAAATGTGCTTAATCTCTCTTTAATGCAGAAATCAGCCCCAGTGTGATAAACTCCAGTGTTTTGTTCCTCACTGATTCCTGCCTGCCCCATGGTGGATTATTCTCTTTATTTGTGATTGTTGCTAAAAGTGGAGGGAAAGAAAGCGTGAAGGAGTTGGAAGGGGAACAGAAATGTTCCAACTTGGTAACTCTGGGAAGAAAAAAGAAGGAACAGGAGAACCAGAATACATTTCGCCAGCACACATACACTCAAAATCAGGAAGAAACATAAGAAGGCCATACCTCGAAAGCACTGCAGAGAGCAATTCCCCCTCCACATAAACATAGCCATACAGAGAGATAAATTAACAAATGAGCAAACCTGTAGGTTAAAATAAAAACCTGGAAGGAGCTGCCATATAATTGCCCTGGTGATGGAGTTTGTACAATTACATTCCACCCGGGATATTTTGCCTTGTACCTCCTTCGTAACAGCTATGGGTGAAGGAAGGAAGGAAGGCAAATTTGCTTGTAGATGCTTCCATGGGCTCCATTTCATTGTATGAGTTCCAAAGATGGTCACGATATTCTATTTGAAGTGTGCTTCAGTTCATTATCTTTATGTGCCAATGATATTATGTAGCTGTCAATATCGCTTCTACATTTCCTTCAGGTTGGCCCCATGCATGTGTCATTCAGAGTTAAACTGTGCTATGATTATTCTCTTATCAACTGGTTCCCTGTTACATTTGGGGTTTTAAAACTGGTTTTCAAAACAGCAGCCATAGCTTTTGTTCACTTGGTGGTTTATAGCTTGGTACGCGGGGCAAGGTAAACAATACAGGGTTTCCCCCCCTGATGGTAGTTTGAGTGTGTTAAAATGCTTTCAAAGCCCGTGGGGTTTTGTGTATTGGAGCTGCAATGAATGAATGCAATGAAATATAGTGATATTATCTTGACTATCTGATCAAAAGATATCTGAGTGTCCATTTTATTAGTCAATGCTCTCTGAGAATGGTACATAACTTTTCAAGTGCTTAAAAAAGCCTCAGCTTCTACATCCAAAATCTGGGTCTTAGAGGTGCCCTATTGGCTTTTAGCAAATGCTCATTCTCTTCAGCAAGCATTTAAAATCTACAAAATAAGGCAAAATAAAATAACAGGCAATCTAATAACAGAATTTCTAAACTTTCATTTTTGGCATGAGTGAGTAAATCTGTGTGTGTGTATGCGCGTCCGTGCGTGTGTGTGTTATCACAAACAAACATACTGCTGTCTAGGGGAGGCTTCTCTTATGTAGCTCTTAATTTGCATGTATACCCAACTGTGTTATTGTCCAGGTCCTATTTACAGTATTTTCAAGATGCTTTGTGAAAGAGAAGTTTCCAAAAGATTGTATTGATTGATCACAATTTGGTACAGTTTTATAGATCAAAGTACTATTGAAATAAAGGAATTTAGGTACCCTTGTGTCCTTGCCATATTGTGGACACTGTTTTTCTTTTACCAGGTCATGAACAGTGGCATGATTACATCAGAACCTTTTACAAAAGAAACTGATTGGAGGGTGGTGATAGACAATATTTAGAGTTTAATTGCATCTGAACAATCACTTCTGTTCCCAATCATTTCACTTCATGGGCTAAGTTCAGGTGTTATGATTTCTGATCTTTGGCTCTCTGTAAATAAATTGGAAATATGAAAGACATATTACCCTGGCGCATAGGATGTTGAACAAGGAGATAAGGCTAAAACTTTCTATACTAAAAGTAACAGTGTGTGTGTGTGTGTGTGTGTGTGTGTGTGTAATAAGGTTCCTTTAAAAGAATAATGTAGCTATTGAAAACAAGAGAAATGTGCTTATTTTGTGCTAACAGTCTTCTAGGAGCTTCTTTATTAGTACTCTGTAGAGCAATAGTGTTCCATAAGTACATGTTTTAGGCCTGTAATTATATAGAGCTGGCTATTCTATGTCTTAGGTTACAGTGGAATTTTGTGGTTTTGATTGTTTCATCTGCAAGACATTAGTAATTCAGACCTGCAACTGGCATTGTGTATGTCTCTGTATATGCCCATATGTGTGTGTATGTATGTGTGTGGACTAGGTGGTAAATAGACCAGTTGTAAAGGATTCTTCCATAGATACATTTAATATAGATTAGAGTGATAGCTGTACTGTTTGTGGGCATAGATGTAATGTGGCTGGGAGGATGAATGGATGCCCAGTGTCACATAAAATAATTGGATCCTGCCCTCACTGCTGGCACTGTATAGGTAGCAAGATAACAAGAGAAACACCCATGATCACTGCTCTGTGACCCAGAACATAGGGACTCAATCACATTATTGATCAATAATTTGTGCAATATACAACCAACATATGCCACAGTACAGATCTTGCAGGTGACTTGCCCATAGGCTAAAATCAAACTGCAGAGAAGCACTAATATAGAAACAATGTAGTATGGAGAGAAAAATATTTTTTCTTTGACAAACATTTTTAAAGGACATCATATAATAGTTTAAACAACTGATAATGCTTTACTACATCAGCACTAGGAATCATGCAGTTGTGCAGTTGTTGAACTGAAAATCCCATCAGCCCTAGCCAGTATAGTCATTAGGGAGGAATGCTAGGAGCTGCAGTCCCCGCAACATCTAGAGGGCTGAAGGCTGCTTATGCAACATGTAAGACTTCAGATACAGGAGAAAACAGTATTGTGAAATAAAATGTAATATTCAAAACTTGCTGGAACACCTGCTTGGTTATACCCCACTGACTATACTTCACTTTCTCTGAAATTAAAATCAGCATAAATGAAAATGTTTTGCACTGCAAATGTAGCATTTGCTAGAAAGATTCCACTCTGCAAGCCTAACGTGGAATTAGCCACTACTTACTGGTGATGATGGGGTTAATCCTGTTAATGCTTAATGTAAAGAGCTGCCCTTGCAGATTTTTATAGGACATGACATCTGCTTTCCAGGCAAAGAAGTCAGTGAAGTTGTTCATAAAAATGGATTAAACCAGAATTTGCAGCAGTGTCTCTCTTGGATCCAGAGCTGATTTGCTGTTCTGAGAGTAATTGTTACAATCTCCCTCTGGAAAAAAAGGAGTGAGTTTTTCCATTTGGAAAAAAGAGTGATTAATTGTTACAATTTCCCTTTGGAAAAAAGGAGCGAGTTTTGTTTTTTTTAAAGTTCCCAGTAGTGCCTATAATGTAACTGTGTGCAGTGGAGCATTTCCTGTGGCCTAATAAACACGGTAGAAAAGTTCAACATCTGGCAGGGATTGTGAAAGGAACAAATGCTCACACAGCAGTCTCCAGAACGTGAAAAGATTCACAGTGAGAAATGGGAACTGAAGGGATCTTGCATGACATTACTTTGTCCAGGAGAGTGACTGGTTTCCAGATAAAGATTTTAGAGCCAGAATCTCTGGGCATCATGACTGAGCTCCTGAAAGCACAATCACCTGGGACATTTGTGTAGGATTTATACCAGGGATGGACAATGTCCTCCAGTGTGTCCATGGTGGGGTAATATAGTGTGGTGGGGTAATATTGTTATTCCCAGAACCCACCAGTGGCCACATATACACTACAGCATTTCCACCAATTGTACTTTCACTTTAAAATAAGACACAGAGGAAGCCTTCCTTTTAAGCTGAATGGTGCCTTCTGGGAGTGGACAGAACAACAAAATAGTTAGCATATCTGGACTGATGTGTCAGAAATGGAGAGGGTGACACGTGGCCTGCAGAAAATAGGTGACCCATCCATAGTTTATGCATAGGCTCTAAAATGAGGGGATGTAAGACAATAAGAAGGAGCATTTGTTGTTTTTGTTATTTGCCATCAAGTTAGCTTTGACATACAGCAATCCTATGAGGGTAGAATTCAAAGACGTTGCCATGTTAGTCTGGAATATCAGTGTGCAAAGGGATCTTGTAGCACTTTTGAGACTGTGTGAAAGAAGTTGTAGCATAAACTTTTGTAGACTTGGGCCTGGTACAGATTAGCCATTAGCGGTGATATTAGGGCTCGATAGTGCTCAGCGTCCATATGTGCTGAGCCCTAATATCACTGTGCTTACATCACAAGGCTGCGGTTCTATCCACATGGGGCGCAGCCTTGTGATGTAAGGGTGCTCAAATGCCCACACGCTTCTGGGCAGAAGAGGCGTCATAGGGCTGCATCACAGCTTTTATGATGCCACAAAAAAGGAGCCGCCTAGAGTGGCTCCTTTTGGAGAGCACATCTGTGCTACAGCATGCACATGCTTCAGCACAGACACGGGGCTTACAGGGATGGCTTCTAGCCACCTGTCTCTACTGCCCCTTAATCTAGTTCCTCAGATGCAACCCTATGAGTGGGAGACCTCCAAACATCCCAGTCATCAAAAGCCTTGCTCAAGGCTAGCAAACTCACAGGGCTATGGGCTCCTTGACTAGATAAATCCATCTGTTAGACATTCTTCTTCTTTTTTATTACTGCTATCTGCTTTGCCAAGCATGATTGTCTTTACCAGTGAGCCTTATCATTTCATGACATGTCCAAAGTATGATAGCTCCAAGTCAATCATCTTGGTTTCTAGTCCGAGTTCAGCCTTGATTTGCTTTCAAACCCATTTATTCATCTTTTGGAAATCCGTGGCATCTATACACCTCTCTTTCAGCACCACATTGCAAAAGAGTTGTTTATCTTCTGTCAGCTTTCTTTATTGCCCAACTTTTACTTCCATACTTAGAAATCATAAATACTATGATATGGGGCCATAACTCAGCAGTGATTTTGGATGCAGATGATTTAAATCCTGCCTTTCATATCACCATCTTAAAAAAAATCAGGTAAGTGGTGAAAGAGAGCCTTACTTGTGACTTGTATTCTATATTTATATTGGTGAGTAGTGTAAGAATATTTTTTATCATAAATAAAAAGCACAACTCATTTGAAATGTGGTGCTGGAGGAGAATTCTATAGACTCAACCCTTTGTCTACTATAGCTCCCTCACTGAACGCCCCTGAACTGTTACCTCCTCTTCTCTCACATGGTTTTTTTTTAATGGGATGGTACATGGGAAATTAGAAGAAAACTGTTGTAACAAGAAGTTTGGAGGCATGCTTCATCTCTACCCATGCCTGAGAAGCTACAGAGTTAAATGTCACACACATTTGGCAAGCATTGTTAGCTACTGGAACAGTACAAGCCTGAGAAATTAAGGAAGAATCCCTGTCTTCTCTGGCATCAGTTGGAGTAAACATCTGCGCCTGGGGAGATGTCCAAGGACAGTTGATATGATTTGGGAACGTGACCTTCAAAGGCAAGTATGACAGATTACCTGTCATAAGTTCTAGACACACAGGTGCACTAACTGGGACAGAAATATAAAATCAAATATAGACCAGGGGGCTTAGCATGTATAAATAAGATTCCTTAGGTTATGCTCAGATACCTCCAACACAGACCTTGGACTGCAGTGGTGCTGTGTACTTGTGGGCCAGTGATGTGATCTCTCCGCTGCTGTACAAGGCTCCCAGCAGCTGATTGGAGAATGGGAGACTGTTTAACTCTTTTTTTCCCTATATCCTTGCAATAACCTTTTCTGTGCTAATTAGCAACAAAGCTTTCCTTTCCCATGTGGTTTTTGCTCTTGACCATAAAAGAGCATCTTACTTTTATCAAAACAGGTAGATTGAGGCAGGGCCAACCCTACTATCAGGCAGATTGAGAGAGTCTCTTTGGACAATAGAGTTTGGGTGGCAAGACAAGGCAACAAACTGTTAGTTATTTAAGTTGATATGGTATGTTTAGTGTCAGGGAGTGAGACGTGTTTGTGAGATTTTCTGCCTCATGAGCCAAAACAATGTGCCTGACTTTGGATACCATACACCTTGACTTGGAATGCCAGTTGATGTTCTGTTTTAGGTAGCAAAATGTCTTGAGCTGACCCTGGCAATAAGGCACAACCATGACACACAAGGACAGCAACTACTGTTGTTCTGGGACCCATTTCCAGTGCTACATTCTCCTACCAGTACCCCTGAACCTGATCTGTACACAGCTGAGCTTGGAAAAGTTACTTTTTTGGAACACAGCTCCATCATTCTGGGAGTCATAGTCAAGAAACTAATTTTACCAAATTGTAGTGGATGAATACATATATAGTTAAAAGTAATGGATGAACAAAAAGTAGCTTTACCAAGTTGTAGTGCAAGAAAGCTGAGTTCTGATCTGAAAGACTATAAAGCTAGTGAGACCATTAAGACACAAACCTGGACAATGGCAGAGAAATCCCTTAAGGTAAGAAGGTAGATGTGTGTGTCTGTATTTTTGTGTGTGAGGTGTTTAAATCCTCTTTGTTGAAATACAACCTCCACACACACATACAAATTACACATCACTGACATTTATTTCTGATATATTTAGAAAGCCACCTTTTGAAGAGGCACATAACTATTCCCCTTGCGTACCTTCCATATTTCATCTTTATAGAGCTACACAAGCTGTTTATCTTTCTGCACTAGTCCAGGAAAGGTGGAATCTATGAACCATGTCATTGAGTGTGTGTATGCATAGTGTGTAATCAGTGTTAAAGGCAATTTGTCTGTTTTAGAGAGCACTGAAGCTGTAAGACAATTACAGCACATTCCAAAACATACATACTCAGCTAGTAAATCCTTTTTCATTCAACGGGGTTTACTCCTAGGTAAGGATTCCAGTTTTAAGCTCCTCTCTTCCTAGACACAAAACGATCTGAATCCTATTGCTAGTCTCAACTAGAGTAGACCTATTAAACCATATCTGTGTTGACTCAGTATCAGTATTCAACAGCTGGGGTGCCACAACTGAGAAGGCCTTTACCAGTGTCATCACACAATATATTACCCCTGTTGGTAGGACATAAAGAGGTTTCAGCAGGGGAGTACAGGGAGAGACTGTCAAAGTCCCAAGTTATTGTGTGCCTTCAAGTCATTTCCAACTTATGTTGACTCTAAGATGAATCTATCATAGGATTTTCTTAGCAAGTTTCTTCAGAGGGGGTTGCCATTGCCATCCTCTGACACTGAGAGAGTGTGACTTGCCCAAGGTCACTGAGGCCTGTTACAGACTGCCAAATTAAAGCTGCTTCAGGTCTCTTTGGAGGTATGCTGTTTAAATGATGCATGCATCCTAAGAATCCAGAAGCTGCACCAAAGCTGCCCTCCAGTGCTTAGGAATGGAGTGTGGCTTTGGCACGACCTCCGGACTCTTAGGACCCATGCATCATTTAAATAGCATACCTCCAAAGAGACCCGAAGCAGCTTTATTTTGGCAGTCTGTAACAGGCCTGACTTAGTTTCATGGCTGAGCCAGGAATTGAACCCTGGTTTCCCACTGCCCTAGTCCAGTATTCAAGACATTAAACTATGCTATAGCACTTTGAATTCATCCTGAAAGTGTATTGGCAGCCAGTGACATTCCTTTAAGACCAGTGTTATATGGTTTTTGTATGATGCTCTGGCCAGCAATCTAGTTGATGTATGTTGCACTGATTATTGTTTGTAAGAGCTTTATCACACTAGTGGGCAAACAGGATTTAAACGAGAGTTAAACTAGAGAAAACCAGGAAATGTTGTGTGATAAACTTCCGGCATTTCCTGATTTTCTCTCATTTAACTCTCGTTTAAATCCCATTTGCCTGCTAGTGTGATAAAGCTCTAAGTCATCCTCTAGGACAGCTCCATGAAGAGCACATTGTAGGAGTGTCAGCAGAAGGTTTTCAGTCCATGGATTGCCATGGCTATCATCCCTGTTCAGGAATGACCGTACCTGGGGGAACAGTTGATGTTAGCCCCAGACCCTTTCAGCCACAGAGCCCACCTGAGTCTCCTGTGACAAAGATGGACTTGGGAGCACTGCCAAGGTAGGATCTTACACCCTCAGGGCAGTGCATTCCCATCCAGGGCAGATCACTTGCCCAGTTCCCAAACTCAAGAATCACCAGTCCAAAGAGCCTCTGTCTTATCAGGATTCACCTTCAATTTACTGGCTCCCTTCCAGCCCACTACAGCATCCAGGCACTAGTCCATAACATGAACAGCCAAAACCAATCCCAGCGACAAACAGCAGAGCTGGGTGCCATCAGCATCTGCTTTAGATTCTGGCCCAATCCACTGTTGGTTTCAGTCCCAGCTACTGCCTGTATGTTGTTCCCAGTATACCACCCAGTGATACAGCAGCCCTTTATGGAAGAAAGCTATTCACTGTACACTGCAGTGGTTATCCAGTGTTCCTCACCATTTTCTATGCTGGTTATCATGGTTAGGCATTGCAGTTCAATAACAGTTAATGCAATTCCTACCCCTGATCTATAGTGAGATTCCAAACTAGATATTAACAAAGTCCCTTTCCCAATGCTTTTGCTCTAATGTAATTATTCCTAAATTTAGAGCCCTAGATGTTACAGCACTTCAAGGCTAAAAAGCTCCAGCCATCCTTGCCAATGGTTATGGTCACTATAAGTAAAAAATGATTTGGAGGCACAAAACAACAACAACAGTCCAACAAATCTAGGGATGCAAGATTGAGCGGCACTGTTGTAATGAGGGCAAAACACTTAGCTATGTTGCAGTGCTATGTGAACATTCTTCTTCTTTTTTTCACTTTTTTGGAGAGAATAAGCAGACAAAATGCATGAAAGCATGTCTCAACTACTTTGAAGTAATTCTGTAAAAAGGAAGAGAGACACTTCCATGAAAAGCAGCATCTCACTTGAAAGTGATTGTTCACATTCTGATCTACATTGGAATCAAACATGGTACTCTTCTATTTTCAATATTTTTAGAATACTTGCTTAGAAAGAAAACGTCTTCATCTACACACAATTTCTCCCAAATTGCCATTTGGGTGAAGGTTGGACAGAAACAACCTGCATCAGAGGCAGGGAACTCCAGATGCCACAATTTCCTGCCTGTTAATGAGCCATTAACATTTCCTGCTAATGAATTAGGAACTGGTGAAACCTCTGGCTTTCAGTCTGTTCTGAATTTGACAATAATATTTTTGTAGGTTTTCTTTTAAGGCATTGATATTGTTTTATGGTTTAATGGTGCTATGCATTTTACTGTAAATTGCTTTGAGTTCTTATCAAGTAGTCTATAATAAACAACAATGGTTTTGACTACATCAAAGGTGGGGAACCTATGTCTTTCCAGACATTGTGAAGTTAATCTCCTAGCATCCCTGATTATTGACCATGTTGGCTAGGACTGATGGTCCCTACAACATCTAGATAAAATTACTTGAATTTAGCTCCTACTCACTGATTTTAGCGGATGTAAACTCAGATAAATTTAGCTTGTAATCCTATGCAGATTTATTTAGGAATAACCCCTACTGAACTTAATTGGGGCTTTGGGGTAAATGAACATAGGATTACATTATATAAAGGGATCTTGTTGCCCCTTTGAAACTAACTGCGAGAAAGAAGTTGTAGCATAAGCTTTCATAGACTTGGTCTGCCTTCTCCAATGATATTCTAGATCCAGTCTAATTCTGATTTCATGTATAAGTCTAGAAATTTTAATCAAAAAGTTGACCCCAAAAACTTGAGATGACTTACCCACAGGTCAGTGTAAGTACTTCTACTTTAATTATTATTTTAAAAAGGAAGCATCCCCTGGTGAAAGGCAAGAATATGATCTCATCCATTCTGTCTTTAGAGTGAGCACATTACAGTTATGCCTCCTGGAATTTTGTATGTTCTTTGGCATTATTTTCCTTTGCTTCATCCTTTAGATCCTTTGTTATATGCCCCTATATGTTACCCTTACCTTATCCACAAGTCATATCAAAATCCATAATTTTGTCCCCCAAACCTTCCCATCGACTTATACATGAGGTCAGTTTATAGTTGAGAATATACAGCGTTGTTGTTAACTATCTTTTTTATATAAGAAAAACCTCAGCATGACAAGTTTCAGACTGATTTATTGATCATAGTTTCAAAACAAATTAGGTTGCAGTCCTAAATACACTTACTTGTTGTTCTTGCTAACTACCCTTGAGTTGGTCCCAACTCATGGTGACCTTGTGGATGAGACATCTCCAAACCCTGCTGTCCTCCATTGCCATGCTCAGGTCCTGCAGACTCAGGCCAATGACCTTCCTGATTGAGTCTATTAATCTGGCATATGGCTTTCCTCTCTTTCTGCTTTCCTCTACCTTTCCTAGCATTCTTGTCTTTTCTAATGAGTCATGTTTTCTCATGATGTGGCCAAAGTACGATGGCCTCAATTTGATCATCTTGGCTTCCAAGGAGATTTCAGACTTGATCAAGGACCCATTTGTTTGTCTTTTTGTCTGTCCACAGTTTTCTTACTACTCTTTTCCAACACTACATCTCAAATGAGTTAGCTTTCTTACTAGGAAGCCCCATTTCATAAAGTAGGGTTTATTTTCAAGTAAATTCTCAGCAGGGTAGTGGTAATACTGATTTTGTAATAGAGAGTTTCAATTCAGGGTTAGATCCTATCAGAATGTACATGAGCATGAGCTTAGGACATCATACATGGAAGTTTATCGCACAGGTCTTCAGGGCCATTCTCAGAATGGCCCGGCAAGAAAAGGAACGAGTTGGGGACGGATTTTACCGCACACTCCAGTCCTTCACTCGTTCCATTCCCCCTCTCTTCTGTTCCCATTCTGTTCCAGAGAGAATGCTTTTTGAGAACTGTTCTGAACAGTTCTCAAAAATTGCCCCCTCTGGAGTGGATTAAAAACAGAAGAGAGGGGGAACGGAATGAATGAGGGACTGGAGTGTGTGGTAAAATCCGTCCCCCACTCGTTCCACACTCGTTCTTGCGCCTTCCGTTCCATTCTCAGAACGGACACAGGAGGACCTGTGCGATAAACTTCATGGTTTATATAGCTTCACACTAGTTTGGTTTTTATGTTACAAAAAGGCTGCTTTTTTTTTTTAACTGAAAGACTGTAATCACCAAGAAACCAGAAAGGTGCTAATCATGAAGAATACATAATGTAAAGTCTAGCTACCATCATCCAAGCTGGGTTTTGTCATTAATATATATTAAGCCATCGGAGGTGGGGAGGAAGCATCTGGCTCTCTAGAGTTCATCATTGGCTATGCTTGCTAAGGTTTCTGGGGCTTGCAAAACAACAACATCTGGAACATCAATCCCAGTCTTAGACAGACTGTCTCTGTTTTCCTGATAACTGAGATAATTAGATCTATTGGATGAGTCCCTCTTAGCCAAGGAGTATGCAAGTTTTGAAATTCCACAAGTTTCTTTATCAGATAGTCACACTTACTGGTTGACAGTATATGAAAAACAAGTTTGAATGCATCTGTTTCCATTGATTTGCCCATTTAGGAAATAGGGGAAGGATAAGCAGTAAAGCATATTCAAGAATGCTAAAAGCCCTCATACTTGATTAGAAATGCAAACTTTCAGACAGAAATGGTTTATCCATACAATATGCTGTCAGGTCTCATAAAGAGATGCAAATCCAGTTTTGATTTTCTTTACAAACAAGCCTAAATAAGATTTCTCTTGGTGTCTCTCTAATCTGCCTTCTTGAGGATTTTTTTTTTATGTAACAACTATTGCAAGCCAAAAAGTCAGCAAGGATTTTCAGTTTTAAGTTTTAGGACAGTTTGAAACATGACAGCTTGGAGCTACTGACTTGCTTATATCTTCTGCTTTGCATGTGTGTTTGGGGCTTTTATGCATAAGCTGATTGTTTCAGGGGTTTTTGTTTTTTTTTAAAAAAACACAGCCTCAAGTTAGGCAAAGGGGTGAAGAAAAGGAAAATGTTCTTTAGATGAATGCAATCCATAATGATGTAGCTCTGTGTTTCTCTTTCTTTGGCTGTGGGAGTTGACATAGGGTAGAACTTAGGGATCACACAAACAGTATAGCTGCTGGCAGTTGTTGTACAAAAAGTAACTTTTCCCATATCTGATATAGTGAAGTAAACAAAAAGGCACATCCAAAACAAAAATCTGCACTTTAAATCTTACCCAAGCCATAAATTCACTGTGTACCCTTAGACAACCCAAGCCCCAACTGCAGTGGCCAAGGTGAGGAGGACAAATATCATAGAATCATAGAATAATAGAGTTGGAAGAGACGGCAAGGGCCATCCAGTCCAACCCCCTGCCAGGCAGGAAATCCAGATCAAAGCATCCCCGACAGATGGCCATCCAGCCTCTGTTTAAAGACCTCCAAGGAGGGAAATTCCACTACTTTCTGAGGGAGTTTGTT